>NW_014577999.1:50643-55041 GCF_000485595.1 Priapulus caudatus | reverse complement strand
GAGAAAGTCAGAGATGCTGCGAGAAAGTTAGAGAGGCTGGAGGAAAGTATAGGATGCCTCGGAGAATGTTAGACGATGCTGGACGGAAGTTAAGACATGGCTGGAAAAGTTTAGAGGAGGCTGGACGGAAAGTTAGAGGACCGCTGGAACAATATTAGAGAGATGCTGGAGAACAAGTAAGAGGTGGCTGAAAAAAGTTAGAGGATTGCTGGAGAAAAGTTATAGGATGCTGGAGAATAGTTAGAGGATGCTGGAGAAAGTTAAGGGGGAGGATGATGAAAGTTTAGAGATTGCTTTGCAGAAAGTCAGAGGATGCTGGAGAAAGGCTTAGAGGAGGCTGGAGAACAGTCTGATAGGATGCTGAAGAATGTTAACGATGCTGGAAGAAGTGTAGTGACAGATGCTGGAGAAAGTTAGAGGAGGCTGGAGTAAAGTTAGAGGACGCTGGAAAATATTACGATGGATGGCATGGAGAAAAATAGACGTGGCTGAATAAATTAGAGGACTGCTGGAGAAAGTTATAGGATTCTGGAGAAGTTAGAGGATGCGTGGAGAAAGTAACGAGGATGCTGGAGAAAGTGAGAGGATGCTGGAGTAAAGTTAGAGATGCGGCAGAAAGTTAGAGGACTGGAGAAAGTTAGAGGATGCTCGTAAAAGGTAGATGGTGGCTGGGAGAAAAGTAGAGGATGCTGGAGAAAGTTAGGAGAGGATGGCTGGAAGAAAGTTAGAGGATGCTGGAGAAAGTTAGAGGAATGGCTGGAGAAAGTTAGAGGTGAGTGAGAAAGTTAAGAGGTGGTGGAGAAAGTTATTAGGAATGCTGAAGAAAGATTAGAGGAGGCTGGCTGGAAATTATAGGATGCTTAGACCTGTTAGAGGAGCGTCTGGAAAGTTAGACGGATGCTGAAGAAGTTAGAGGAGGTTGGAAAATGTAGAGGATGCTGGAGAAAGTTACAGAGGTATGCTGGAGATAAGTTATAGGATGCTGGAGAAAGTTAGAGGGGCTGGGGAAGTCTAAGGATGCTGTAGATGTTAGAGGCCTAGAGGAGGTTGGAGAAGTTAGACAATGCTGGAGAAAGTTACGAGGATGCTGAGAGAACGTTAAGAGGAGTTGGAGAAGTTAGAGGAGAGCTGGAGAAAGTTAGAGGAGTGCTGGAGAAAGTTAGAGGAGGTTGGAGAAAGTTAGTTAAAATGTGTGCTATATTTATCGAGTGTTATAATAAGACAGTAGGCAAGCTGACTGCAAGCAAGCAGAAGGCGGCATGCATAGATGCATGCGATAAGCGGCTGCTTCATGTTATGCTACCACGGCGCCAAAACCGAGAAATCCACGAGTTTACCAGAGAACGTTCGGGATGCATCTCGTAGATGACGCGCTCGAGCGTCCGGTCTCTGTGTGTGACAGTGTGCATGCGCGCGCGCGCGTGTGTGTGTGCGTGCGTCGTGCGTGCGGTGCGTGCGTGTGTGTGGCTGTGCGTGGTGTGTGTGCGTACATGTGCGTGTATGTGGCGCGCGCGTGCGCGTGCCGATGCGTGCGTACGTCCGTGCGTGCGTGTGATGTGCGCGCGCGATTGCGAGCAAGCGAATGCAGTCAGTGGCGACGGCAGCGCGCAATCTGTCTTCTCACGCCACGAGTGTTCATGAGAGTTTATGGCGGCGACAAGTTTGAGAGAATTGCAATGGACGTTGCCCACGGCCTGCGGCTTACAATCAATTGCCGGCTTTCGAACGGTTCCTTTACCTGCTTGCTCTTCCGTCATGACGGTACGGCGCGGCGATAGTTGGCGGGGCAGGATAAATGTTCATTTGCGCTGCAGGACAGAATTTCGTTTACGTTAGGGCGGAACTTTGCAAGCAGCATGGTGAGACAGTGTGAGATTGTTTCACAGTGCCGGAGAGCGCAAGGTTGCATGGAATGCTATAACTTAGAGTTGGCGGTTGTCCAACAGCGAGTAACTGAACGGACAAAAGGCTGAAGCGAGTATATGACAGTTGTGTTGCGACAAGCATACTGCTATGTGTGAGTGCGTGTGCGTCGGTTGGCCGTGAGCGTGAGTGCAGCGTGCGTGCGTGAAGGTACGTGCGTAGGTGGCGTGCGTGTCGAGTGCGCAGTGAGTGAGTGGCAATGCGTGCGTGCGTGCGTGCTGTGAGTGCTCGTGTGTGATGTGAGTGCGTGCAGTCGTGCGTGCGTGCGTGGCGTGGTGCGCGGTGTTTAGCATAGTGCGTCTGCGTGAACATCGTAGTCAGGCTAACTATGCTAGCAGACTAACTAGAATTCGCTCGCAACACAGCACACACACACACCCAACACACACACACACACACACACACACACACACACACACCACACACACCACACACACGTGTAGAGAGCTGGAATACTGCTGCTGAGTCGGCGTTGATCTGTTGCTCTGCGGCGCTTCCGCTCCGACGTATCTGTTTCTAAATGTCGTCTGCTGAGATGCGGGTGTTCGCTGCTGTGTGCAAGTCTTGTGTTGTTGTGTGAGCTTGTTGTTGCGTTGTTGTTGTTGTGTGTGTGTGTGTGTGTGTGTGTGTGTGTGTGTATGTGCTGTAGTGTGTGTGTGTGTGTGTTGTGGTGTGAGTACGCTGTGCGTGTGCGTGTTGCGTGCTGTGCGTTGCGTGTGTGTACTGTGTGTGTGTGTGTGTGTGTGTGTGGTGTGTGTGTGTGGTTGTGTGTGTGTGTGTGGTGTTGTGTGTGTGTGTGCGTGTGTGTGATAGTCGTATGTATCGATCGGTGATTGTAATCCTTGGGTTACGTCCTCGAAGTCCCAGGCAGGGCCGTACAGCACACAGTACGTATGCTCTTACTGGCGCGACTAATTCATACTGCCGCTCGCAGAAACCCGAAATTTCTAAACACTATGATGTTGCGCCCTCTCTTCTATGCCCGGCATATTGCGGCCAGGACCCGGACATGTGCTGCTCCGTCAGCGTGAAAGTTTGATACGCTCTCTCTCTCTCTCTCTCTCGCTCTCTCACTCCTCCTCTCTCTCTCTCTCTCTCTCTCTCTCTCTCTCACACACACTCCCCCCTCTCTATCTCACGCGCTCTCTCGGGTTCTAGCTCTAGCTCTCCCTCTCTCATTTTCTCCCGTCTCTCTCTCTCTCTCAGCTTCGCTAAATGCACATGCGTTAGTAGGATACTCGAAGACAGATCTCCTCTCTCTCACAGACGGCTTGCTGTGGCGTCCATCATCTCATCTCTTACAGACCAGCGTTTTTCCTCAGACGCATTAATTAATTAACGATCGGCTTCATTAACAGACGATCGGGACTGCTGCTGCCGACACGAAACACCGCCGCGCTCACACTCTCACTCACTCACTCCCGCTCCCGTGCGAGAGCGAGCAGATCAGGCGATGCCTCGTCATTCCACGGCACCGGTGGTGTTTCTTACTCGCCAGCCAGCAAGCCCCCGCATTGGTCTTGTAAGCTATAACGCGTGGCCTGCCAAGAATGCTCGAGTAACGCATGGTAACACAGGATGCTCTCTCTCTCTCTCCGCTAGGTTCGCCGCCGTTGCTTCGCGCGTGCGGGGCCAGATGGGTGCCAAAGCAAACGAGCTAACTAACGGGCTAAACAAAAATAGTGTTATTAGTGAAGTGTATATGGATGGCGTACCCGTCTAGCGTAAGAAGGAGTTTACGGCTGAAGCGTCAAATATCGTTTACCGCCTATAGGATTCTTTTGCGATTGTATCTGCGAATAAACTGCCACGGGAGCTTACTAAATAAATACTCCACCGTTCATCTACGTCAAGTTATTTGACAGCGTGCAGTAAGGGTGCAGTCAGGACCGTAGCTAGCGGAGGGAGGCAAGTGAAGCAGTTGCATGCCCCCTTCCAGAGAAATGTATTTACATTACATGCATGGTCAATAACAGTCACCTTCCCAGAACACACAATGCACGTAGCTTTGCCCCCCCCCACAGGAAAAATGAATTACGATATTATGATTATGATTAGCTTGCTAGTCCCACCTATGTAGTCACTATATACTAGTCATTGTACAACTACAGCTGTGCACGTACTCACGGCGCAGCTATATTACTATATTTTCTACACTGCATTAATGCACACCCATACTGCACATACTGTTTGTATTTTACTGCGCCTGTTTTGCATCTGCTTGGTGTGTGCGCTATAATTTATTTGAAGTAAATGCCAGCACTCGCCAGAAGACTTGCATGAATATATATCAAGAGTAGATGTGAAGACACATGTGTTATTATCTACTCTTGATATATATATACCCGACTTCATACGCCGCCAGTTGACTCCAGATGCTCTCTCTTTCTCTCTCTCTCTCTCTCTCTCTCTCTCTCTTTCTCTCTCTCTCTCTCTCTCTCTCTCTCTCTCTCTCTCTCTCTCTCTATCACTCTC
>NW_014577999.1:44446-50633 GCF_000485595.1 Priapulus caudatus | reverse complement strand
AAGTAGATGTGAAGACACATGTGTTATTATCTACTCTTGATATATATATATATACCCGACTTCATACGCCGCCAGTTGACTCCAGATCTCTCTCTCTCTCTCTCTCTCTCTCTCTCTCTCTCTCTCTCTCTCTCTCTCTCGCGCGCGCGCTTTCGTTCTTTCTTTCTTTTTTTCTTTCTTTCTTTCTTTCTATCTATCTACCTATCTTTCTCTCTCGTATAATATATATATATATATATCAGGGGTTAATAAAGTTAATTTAATTTTAAAATTAATTTGTCATTATATTAACCCCTGATATAAATATATATCAGGAGTTAATAATGACAAATTGTCATTATTAAATTTGTCATTATTAACTCCTGGTATATATATATATAGATATCTTTCTATGCCGTATAGACAATGACGGCTACACCGCACACAGCGTGCTCTAGCTGTGAAGGGCGGGGAAAGCTAATCGCACGTATGCCCTTCCATAGCTGTCTACGCGCCCTTATACATGCACTGTACGGCATATATGCATGCATACAGTCTCTAGCCGGTGTCTACAGCAAGCATGCGAGGGGGCAGGCAACACCATCATTACAGCACTGCGAATTATTGTAATCCATCACGTCTGAGAGACGCGTGAGTCAGTGATCATGAGGCGTAGTTACGGGGTTTCGACTGTGGCCAGATGACACACGCGGTTATAAACACGTCTGTAGTTGAAACACGCCGGTATATGCTGACTAACCGCCGCACGTAGCATGCCTACCGGCTGACTCACGTGCCCAAATTACCATTATCTAAACGCGGCTAATTATTGGGATGAAATGATGTGATTTATGCATGCACTATAGCGGTCCATCAATCAAGCGGTTCTGTGGCGTCTTTCTGTTCTGTTTATAATGGTAGACGAAACCGTTTAAAATAATATCAAGATGTTTAGAAATGGCATATTTAAATCAGTTAGATTTCTAGAAATGTCTTGGAAGTCCATATTTAAATTCGATAAATCTGACAAAGTTAAAATAGGTCAAATTTTAAGAAATTCCGCCCGGCTTGCCTCTCCGCGCTTGCTAAAAAATCGATATAGTGCTTCGATGCCCCTTTCTCTCACTATCGATATATAGACACACACACACGCGCGCACGCACGAACGCACGCACGCACGAACGCACGCACGCACGAAGAGCTGTTGTCGGGCAATAATAGGTGAAGAGAGAGTAGAGAAACATTAAGACTCGGTAGTAAATCGATTGCGTATTTATTTAGGCATGTATATTTTATTGAAACGCTGCCAAGTGCCTGTCCTGTGCCTGTGGGCCTCCCACGGCTGCTCGAGCGCAGCTTCCGATTAAGCGCCACTCCCATCACCCCATCCACAGCCCCGCCCACTGGCCATCATCAGCCCAGCACAGCTCGCAACGCTGCTCTATGTAGAGTAGTGCGGATCTGAACAGGCAGCAGCGGCAGACGAGGCGTCGTAAGCAGAACTTCAGTCGCACGTAGGTTTGTGCAGCGACGGCGTTTCAGCACTCACTAGTATCAATTGTCGTAGTATCTGAAAGGGCGCTATAATCCAGCTCCATGGTCTGGCTATAGGACGCCCGTCCTGTAACACGAACGTGCGGTTGGTATGCCTGTCGTGGTCCGGTCGTGTGACCACACGCACGGCACTACACGCAGGACGCGTAAGCGGTTACGCACGCAGCACAGCACCACGCCACACATATACCACGACGGCACGCACACATACTCGCGGACACACACGACATACACGATCGGCCAGCACACACACACCAACAGCAGCACACAGCACACACCAGCACACACAGCACACACACACGCCACAGTCATCGAGTGAAACTGTCAATTACCGAGGAGTGACAGCGACGCGAGGCAACGGTTATTCTGCACGTGTCGTGTGTGGGCATGTGACTGTCCGAGTTGCAAAAACAATAGAAGAAAAACTAGAAAAAAGAAGAAGAAAAAGAAGAAAGAAAAAGGAGATCTTCCGTGTCGCTATCGATGACCAGTCGCGAAAGTTGATGAAACGAAATTCATTCAGATCAATCCGAATCGGAGATAAACCGCACGCATACCACACCTCCGTATACCGAAAAGAATCGCCGCAGCTCGTCGTCCTGTTTGCCGTATCACGTTGGCAACCTGCCGGCTGGAATTCTGGCTTCTTCAACGAATTGGCTCGCACCCGACTATTATATGACAAAGAGAGATATATCTGAATTCGCAAGGCGAACATGGTAGCAGGCGCTGTAGTGCATGAAGGTACGCTTCAGTTCACGGCTGGTGAGTAGAACGATGTTGAGAGATTGTTTTCTGGTAGTACTAGATGGTCAATTGCGCATGCCAAGCTTAGGGTTAGGGTGGCCTAATCACAAAAGTGCAACTTATATTTATACCTAAATGCCATTTAACCGAACGATATTCATTTTAGGACAAATTTATCCATATTATATGTCGTTTATAAGATATTACAATCCTTTTGCTTTTAAATGAATAAATAAGAAACACCCTCTCGTCTGTAGCCCTTCCTGAAAAGTGGTTTTGCGCAACTTATCAGATCGTGCGCTTGAGTGGCGGCCACCGTCGTTGCAATCAACTGTAGTCGTTAGTTTTAAAACATTAAAAAAAAATATTTCTAATCGGGTGATTGAACCATGAAACTTTTTTATGTAACCTAATTATACCTAAATTAGCTGAAATAACCGCTAGAACCTAGAGTAAACTCTCCCTTTAAGCATTTAGCTCCGCGTTACGCACATCATGGGATGGTCCTTGGGTATATATATATATATATTTATATATATATATATAAAGCTGTGGGAAAGGTTACCTCCTCAATAGGTACTTTTTTCCGTGGCAACTTTGCAAAAACGTCTACGATAATGTAAGGTTTTCTGCGTTCGGCCATGTGCGTAGGCATTACGTGTTTTTGTCTACTTCCTGCTAGCTATATTACTTTGAGGGGACTACGGACTTTGCCTCTCATTAGCGCAGATAGAAATTAATAACCATCAAGTACAATCGCAGCCAGCGCCAGCCTACTCTATGCCGTGAACGAGTTTTCGCAGGCGACAGATATCCACATCAAGTCGTGCCTAGGGCCTCGGGGCCCCACTGCGCAATAATACACTGTGCAAGTGATGCAGCCTACTTTTCTTTGGCTGGAGGCGTATATAGCTTACAAGCAACCAAGCTTACCACACAATCTACTATAATTATATGGAAGGGCCTTAGGCGCCCCTTCATACACCAATCTTAATATATGTGGCCTTGATGGGCCCCCAGCATACACTATACTACATACTATATAGATGGCATTAGCTATCGCACCGTCATATACAATACTATATATGTGCCCTTGGGCTCCATCGTAAACGCATTCTATATTACAATACTCATATAGGTAGTCTTAGGCCCCGCGCCAAACAAATACTATATATGTGGCTTGGGCCCCCATCATACATTATTATTACAATTCTATATAGGTGGCCTTAGGCCCCCGGGCCGGCATACAAATACTATATGTGGCCTTGGGCCCCCATCATACACTATTCTATTTATTACAATACTATAATAGGTGGCCTTAATTAGGCCTCCGTCATAACAAAGACTATATTGTGGCCTTGGCCCCCATCAATACACTATTATTAAAATTCTATATAGGTGGCCTTAGCCCCCATCATACAAATATTACGCGGCAACACTATAACGTGCTATTTATAACTTACGCGAGTGCTTGGCACTGGCGCCTTGTCTTGTTTTTTTCTTATTTAATGCATATCTATGCTATAGCGTATATACATCGGCATATTACCATGTTTTAACTTGTTTTAGGCATTACTAAAATACGTAAACAAAAGAATTATTTTCGGTGTCGCGAGGGTTAATTGTCGTGAGCGAGCTGACGGGGGGCTGGAGGCCAATGAGAGGGGGAGGAGACATTGCATATAAGGTCGCCGCTGTGTATACCAGCCAGCACACAGGGGCGTGTACAGGATTTGTACCAGGTGGGGGGGGGGGGGTCTAACGCGTAACCGCCAAACTTGCGAGCACGCGAAGGGGGGGTCTGAAATTAGACCGGCCTTAGATGCGTTTTCTGCGCGAGCAGGGGGTCGGACCCCCTGGACCCCCCCCCCCGCGTACACGCCCTGACAATCTGGCTGCGTTAGTGTGTAATATAGCGCAATATTCCACAAGGAGTTGTATTTTGTGATGACATATACATTTAAAATGGTTAGGGGATATCTCAGCATAGATTTCCTAATAAACTGTTTCACGTACGACTATGTTTATAAAATTAGGAGACGCGCCTAGCATATGTAGGGTACAAAACACCTACTCTATGCCTTCGCGTCCTTCCCCTTGCCTCCCCTAGCTGTCCCTCGCTCAGCTTCCTTCTTTTTTCTACCGCTCCCAGCTATCTTCTCTGCCGCCTTTCCTTAGTCTCCATCCCTCTTCCCCCTCAGCAAGCTGATATTTGAGTTTGCTTCAGAGGGCACTGCACGCCTAACACGGTGCGTGCGCATGGCGCAATACTTCCGTGAGCTCGTATTTTGCAAAGATTATGCATTTAAAATAAAGAGGAGTTATCCTAGCATAGATTTATATGATAATATTACATCAGTAAACATCATTTAAGAAATAGGAAGGAGACCTTGCATGTAAGGTCCCCGCTGGCGTATACAAGCCAGTACACAATCTGACTACGTTAGTGTGTTTAGCGCGTGCGCAATATCTCACTAGAGGAGTTATATTTTGTGATGAATATGCATTTTATAAATGGTTAAGGGTATTTCAGAATAGATTTCCCTAATAAACTTTTATCAGTAGACCTGTCTTATAATTAGGAGAGCGCCCTAGCATGTAGGGTAAGGCAAACAATCTATTTATTGCGCTCGCGTTCCAGCCCCGTCACCTTGCAGTTTTTGCTCCAGATAGGAAGGTGCTGGCTACCCTGGTGGGCGCTTACGCCGATAACCAAGGCCTTGTAAGCTCTGCGTGCGGAGAAGTGTGATACATCGAAAGCTGTGATCTTATTTCTAGCGAAAGTTTTGCGGCTAATACGAGATCACACCCTGAATTGCAAAAACGTTGTTAGTTGTGTGTGATCTGTGTTCCACGTGATTGTCCGCGAAGAGCAAGCCGCTTAAAACACTGGTGAAGATATGATAAAAAAATCTACAGAAATTATAGACGGAACTTTATCTGACGTCCAAGATCGGCATCCTGTTTTTTTTTAACACGAATCAAATGCATTCCCTAAGCATCCATTAGATAAACATTCCGAGCGAATATAGCCTGCGTGAGTTTCATGCGCGTTTTTTGGTAGGGGAGCGCCCGCGGCGGTGCGTTTTTCGCATAAATATTTAATTCATTTCGAATTGCGCATTTTATGAAAACATTCAACAGCTGTCAGCTCCGATTTCCGCAGTGAAATTAATATAGGCAGCAGAATAAAGTACTGGCCTGCATAAAGACCTGTTCTGTGTAATACGCTGATGTAAATCAATTTTATAGTAATATACTATACATTGAATATATTATATCTTATTATCTAAATGTATATTGTGCGTTTTTCGATTTTTAGAAAAAAAAGAATGATAGTCCACTGTTTTGTGAATGAATTATATAACATATCATACCTAATTTGGTCGTTGGTACCTTTAGCGAATAGTTGTGAATTTCATTAGTTCGTGTGTTGTTGTAAAAAATATCCACACGTGGAGGTTTTATCAAAAAGCATACGGCGGAAAGTCAAGAATATTCAACCCGTTTGTTTGTTTATATTCAACGCTTTTAGGCGGTTAGTGTTTTTGTTAGAGTGTTCTAATGGTTATGCAACTAACCCATCTGTAAATATAGTCGTGAAGGGGCTCTCACGTGTTTACTCATATGTACATGTACATGGAAAGCTTTTGCCTCGAACATTTGCCAAGTAACAGTGGAAGCGAGTAGGCCTAATATATGGCTGAGAGGATGCTACATGAATAATGGCTGTATCGCTCGAATACCGAGATCGTTAAAAGAAGATTACCTTCTCTCTCGGTCTATATATATATATATTATATATGTGTGTGTGTGTGTGTGTGTGTGTGTGTGTGCTGTGTGTGTGCGTGGTGCGTGCGTGCGTGGTGCGTGCGTGCGTGCGCGTGCGTGCGCGTGCGTGCGTGAG
>NW_014577999.1:26408-44421 GCF_000485595.1 Priapulus caudatus | reverse complement strand
CCACCCATATTGCTGAGCACAAATGTGCGCCACCCCCCCCCCTTCCTCCACCACGCCGGCCGCGTTACGCACGAAATCTTCCACGGCGGCATGGAAACAGGGGGAGACAGGAAGCGGTAGCAATGCGCATAAGCACAAATGAAGACATCGGAGGTCGGTTTGTGACGGTATGCAGGTCACTGGATAGGCTGAACAGGTTTTAGAAGAACTCGGGACACATTCGAATTCGGACTTCACTCTAAAGAAGAGACATTTGAGCTACTCACTTCAACACTCACGTTTTCAACTCCTAAAATGGCTTGCCCGTCAATTTCTACATCGAATGATTGCACACACGATTACGTCAGCTAAATTGCACTTTCGTCGGATAATTTATTGCGGCCTTATCGGTGCCTAAACTGCATCTCCTTTCTTTTCTAACATTGCCACTCATTTCTCGTCGGTAATTACACTCTCGCGTTGCCAGCACCGTGGGCCTTTACCCCCCCCCCCCCCCCACTTCCTCCTTTCCCGTCATCTGGCTTTTTCCTTCCTCCCGCCAACGCCACAGGCACTTGGTCGGTTATAATACAAATATAAATTGCCTAAATAAAGCCGAAATCAGATTTACTACCAAAGTCTTTAATGGTTCTCTAACTCCTCTTCGCTTTAATTATGCCGACAGATTTCTGTAAAGTGCCGTGCAAATTGCTTTCCTGCCAAGCACACATGTTACCGGACGCATACGCTGCCGCACCACTGACACCATAAATATATAGTTTGTATTTTATTTTTATATATTTATTTATTAATCTCCTGGGGGGGGAGGCGGTGTAAGTCGCATCGGGGTGGCACATGTGTTGTCTCCACGATTCGCCTGACATCTGTGATCGTAGTAGCCGCGGTCAGCGACCAAGTTTTGGAGAACATCTCAGCCAGTAGCTTTCACGTGTTGCCATCAATCATGAATCACAGCAGCAGCGAACTAGGATGGGTATCAAACAAAGGAGGGCCTGTTACGCGCCTAGGAGAGGAAACTTTGCTATACGTAATACACATGCAGAAATCAGTACATCGCACACACTACGCTCTCATACGGGTTCACTTGCACGATTGCTTGTTACATACATCCTGGCCTACTTGACAACGATTATAGCTTGAAGCTGGCAATAATGACTGGTATCCCTTCTTTTCATACCGTGGCACGGGTGATTTGTTTTAGCATAAACTCACTTTGTTACTGAGCTAAGGGTAGTTGTAAGGATACCTCTACACTCATAATGCCGAGAAATAAAATCTCGAGTGCGAAAGTTGTGTGTATACGTATCATTCAAACCTATATTAGCAGCGACTCTATAGAACGACCACGTGCATATAAAGGCCGGTTTTGGCGGTCCCTTGACGAGGCAATTACATAGCGAAGCAACGGTCACCTGTCACACAGGTCTCTCGTGGCGTTTGCCTTGATTGGATGTTACAATTTTGCCTGTACTTACTCACACGAATGCACGCATGGAGTGTCTGGCGTTGCCAAGGAAGTTGTTGTGCACTTGTAGATCGTGTTTAGAAATGGGTAGACTCGTGCCTCGACACTTAAGAAAGGCTACACTAGTGTCTCGACACTTTGGAATGCCCGAACTTGTATCATGATACTTAAAAATAGCAAGCCTTGGGAATGGGAAGTTTGCATGGCAGGGGTAGGGGCGTGTGGCTCATCCGCCCATCCCTCCAGTTACTAACATCTGCACAGCATAAACCCTGCAGCATATGACGGGCGACATTAGAGATGCTGGCTCGAGGTGGCGACTGTAATTCAGAGCTCCGCTAGGGCCTGACTTAAACACACACACGTGTTTGGACCTAGATACACAATCTAACCCTCCCCCCCCACCACAAAAAATACGACTGCAAATTTATGTAATCATCTGCTACAGAAGATCGTTTTTTAATCAGCGCTCAGTTTCACCCTTTTGATGTGATTCACTATATCGTATATACATAACAAAACGCACAGTTCATTGTAATTTCATGCATTTAATTTGTGATAAACGATAAAAGTTTTTTGTGTTGCGGCTATCGGTAAAATCTTATTTACTGTACTAGCTCACATTACCGTGGATACTACTAACATGCATGGTGCACAACATTGTACAATATGGAAAGATACGTCGTTATGCATCCATACAAACCAGAATGACACCTCACACACCGATTCACTGGGAATACAACTTATCATTTCCTTATCATATTATTCAAGACACGATAACTAGATCATATTAAAATAACAAACGTATATTCTCTGCAATAACTAGCAGTCATTACACAAAAGGATTTTATACATGCCAGTACTGTTTGCAGAATTCCATACACACTGAACCATTGCCAGTAACAAGATGAAAACCACACAATCTGCCATTTCAAAAAAATATTGATGTGCACGACAGATGCATGTCCTTCCTACAAACACATTGACGTCAGGCTCTTAACCAATTCCATCACTTATCAACGTATAGATCTCTACAACTTCCATCAAATTCCGAGATTACATATTATTTTCGATGTGTACATTAAATTAATTTAGATTAATTAATCCAAATTCATTTACAACTAGTTTGCTCTGCAGGAGAGCAGCCTGTGTCAACCCAGACCTTACACACTTCATGGAAGTGCAGTGCACTGCTGGAGATAATTGACATCACATAGACACACCTGTACAGGTGAGTGCATGCAGCTACCTGCATGTTGATCGATGGATCGTAGAGCTTCACATAGACACACCTGTACAGGTGAGTGCATTCAGCTACCTGCATGTTGATCGATGGATCGTAGGGCTTCACATAGACACACCTGTATAGGTGAGTGCATTCAGCTACCTGCATGTTGATAGATGGATCGTAGAGCTTCACATAGACACACCTGTACAGGTGAGTGCATTCAGCTACCTGCATGTTGATAGATGGATCGTAGAGCTTCACATAGACACACCTGTACAGGTGAGTGCATTCAGCTACCTGCATGTTGATCGATGGCATTGCAGGGCTTCACATAGATCCACAATCACCTCATCTATATCACGGAAAGTCGTGGCTCTGCGACACTCAGCCTAATCGCGTTGAATGGCATCCTCAGCAGGAGTATTCACAGGCGAGCAGTACTTTAGACACACTGCAACACAACAGTCGATGTGTTAATAGTATCTTCTATGTTCATTAGTCGAAATAATAATTGTAAAACACACAAGTTTATAAAATGTTAATTTACTTTGAATACAAGCATACAAGTCATGCCATGCCATGCCGCGATGTTATGAAAAAAACTTTACTTTATACAGTTTCACCAAAGAGTTACATTGAAGTTAATTTTTTATAAGAAACCATTTATATATATATTCTATCTTAAGAAATTTGTATGCTATAAGAAATATTTGCTAATGGTTTGTTTACTGTACGCTAGAAACTACGATGCTCGTAAGTCGAGTCCTGACAAATAACAAAGTGGTTTTTGCTCCATGGGAATGCAAGCAGCTCCTACACTGGCCTGCTCTCTTACAAGCCTCCAAGATCTATATCCTGGAATGATACCAGACAAACACTGACATAAATAAGACACCCTGGGTAATGCCGCTGCACTAACACTAACAACAGAGATGCAAGCAACGACAAATGGGTTGCATTTAGCCCGCGCACACACGTGGTAATATTTTTACTCAAGTAAAATGAACTGCATCGCGTCCAAATACTCAATGAAAATCCAGCGCAGTCAACACGTGAAGTAGATATTTGACAGCATGCAAACAATAATACTCCAACGAAAATCCGCCGCACACGTGTAGTATTTTGACGGCATTGCAGTCATTTTACTGATAGTAAAATTACTCTAACGTGTGCGCGGTCATGGGGCTTTCTGTCCAACATTACGCTACTGGAGTAATACTTGACGATTGCGCCGTGAAAAGACACATTTCCAAGTGTTTGGAGCACCCTCGTCTTGCAGGAAACTCGCTGTTGAAATGATAACCGCTTCACCGAATTGCAATCTGAGCTTGTCCTTCAGTTGATCACGAACCTTGAAAAGCAACGAATCATGAACGTTATAGACATGAAACCACGAACCACTGCATTGCGAATCGTTGCTCTGTGCACCTGGCAGATGCATAAGGGAGAGAAGATACGGGCATGGGAAGGAGGAAAGATTGAGAGGAGTTGTTAGAGTGGGTGTACCAACAGTCACGTATGCTGGAGGAAATACTAACAGATATGCAGAGGAGAATACCTGACCAAACACAGATGTGTATCAAGGATGTTGATATGAAATACTTAACATTACTGAACTGATGTGTATGAGGGATGAATGACTGATGTGTATGATAGAATGAATGACTGGTGTGTATGAAGGAATACATGACTGATGTGTATGAGAGAATGAATGACTGATGTGTATGAGGGAATACATGACTGATGTGTATGAGGGAGTACATGGCTGGTGTGTATGGGGGAATGAATGACTGGTGTGTATGAGAGAATGAATGACTGATGTGTATGAGGGAATACATGACTGGTGTGTACGAGGGAATAGTATAGTAGGGAATATTTTTTATCCTATATTTGGTAACACTGCCCATATTATTCCCCTCTCGTGAGTTAAGTTGGTGTAACACTGAGCAGTGATAGCGTGTTGCTATGGCTCACCCCCTGCAATCCCCCTACAGGAAAACATAATATAAAAAAACTCCAGATAGAAATAAATCAAGGCAGCCAAGTTACAATGGTGGTGCCCTCTATAGTATAGAATAGATGACCGATGTGTATGAGGGAATAGATGACTAATGTTTATGAGAGAATACATGACTCGTGTGTACGGAGGAATACTTGACTGATGTGTGTGAGGGAATACGTGACTCGTGTGTAGAGAATTATGTCACCGACGCATGCATGCAGAGCACCTGAGTCATATGCGCTTCGTATTGCCCGATGTTTCCCGTCACCAACTCGGCTGCCTTTCCCAGTCCTGCTATCATAGCTGTGTTCTCGGTTCCCGGACGAAAGCCCCTCTCCTGACCTCCGCCGAACATAGCGGGATGCAATGGCGTGTTTTCTCCCGGTGACCTTACATACAGCGCACCGATGCGCGGACCGTAGAACTGAAATCAGCAAGGAACACTGTGGCGTACGCAGGACCGAGCAAAATTCTGCAGCTAGCGTATGCACCTAACTGACGAGTGACACAAATCAGGGGAACAGGGGGCCGTTGTCAGAAACATGGTAGCGTTAATGCTAATGTTAATGCTAATTTTATTTCTGACAACGTGCCCCAGGTTTGCTGGCAAGTCAATGTGAGGCAAGCCCATTTAGGTCTCTACAAAATACGTAGATCTACAAGCCGCAAATCTTGCTAATGTTTACAATATTTAATAATGATATCTCTGAATGGAATAATATTAGTGATCCAAAACTAGCCAAATATAGCACCCGACACATAAAGCACAGTTGGGAACTTTCACTAATGTTATCGACTCATTGCTCAGACATTTCTCTATCTGAATATTTTTTCCATTCCCAGATGCAGCTATGTACCTTGTGGCCAACGATCGTCATATAGTCGACCTGCAGATCTGCAACACTGACAGGCACCTTGCCGAATGCTTGTGCTGCATCGGAGTGAAGGAGGATCCTATGGGGCAGCCTCCGTTCAAGTTGCTTCACGCGAGTGACAACTTCCGCAACGGGCTGCGTATCAAACATAGCTGCACATGTAGCGTATCAAACATAGCTGCACATGTAGCGTATCAAACATAGCTGCACATGTAGCGTATATGCTTAGTAAGAGACCACATGCTTCCCTCTGATGCTGCAATTTAAGACTAACACTTCTACGTATTACAACACGTGTTGGCATGCAGCATGGGCAAGAAGCGACAGACGCCACTAGTTTTTATCCGTATTTGATGCAGAGATAATGAACAATTGATGAGAGGGAATGCAAAGGAAGCAGCAACAAGTATGGCAGATGTAGAGACACTAGAGGATAGAGAGATGCGCATTGTCCACACAATCAAACACAGGCATCCCGGCACAGCTTCAAAATCAACGTGCGCCTCGCCTCTGCGATTGAATATTAGACAGGCTTTGAATATGAAGTGCAACTATACGGTGGGAATGGCTTCACACACCTGCATGGCTCCCGTCTCGTTGTTGGCCAACATCAAGCTGATGAGCACCGTGTTCTCCCGGATGCTGTCAATAACATCTTCTACGCTGACCTGACCCGAATCTTTTGCGATGGAAATGTACGTCGCCTCTGAGTTTCAATATAAATGAACGGTAGATTAACATCCGTCACTACCTGCGAGTACTATAACTATACTATAGGATGGCATCAATACGGTAATGTTCATTAATAACTAATACACACACACACACACACACACACACATATATATATATATATATATAGACCGAGAGAGGAAGGTAATCTTCTTTTAACGATTCGTGTATTCGAGCGATACAGCCATTATTCATGTAGCATCCTCTCAGCCATATATTAGGCCTACTCGGTTCCACTGTTACTTGCCAAATGTTCGAGGCAAAAGCTTTCCATGTACATGTACATATGAGTAGAACATCGTGAGAGGCCCCTTCACGACTATATTACAGATATGGGTTTAGTTGATAACCATTAGAACACTCTAACAAAAACACTAACCGCTAAAAGCGTTGAATATAAACAAACAAACGGGTTGAATATTCTTGACTTTCCGCCGTATGCTTTTTGATAAAACCTCCACGTGTGGATATTTTTTACAACAACCACACGAACTAATGAAATCCACAACTATTCGCTAAAGGTACCAACGACCAAATTAGGTATGATATGTTATATTAATTGCACTTACAAACAGTGGACTATCATTCTTTTCTTTTTTCGAAAAATCGAAAAACGCACAATATACATTTAGATAATAAGATATAATATATTCAATGTATAGTATATTTACTATAAAATTGATTACATAAGCGTATTACACAGAACAGGTCTTTATGCAGGCAGTACTTTATTCTGCCTGCTATATTTAAATTCACTGGGAAATCGGAGCTGACAGCTGTTGAATGTTTTCATAAAATGCCATATTCGAAATGAAATTAAATATTTAGCGAAAACACACCGGGTGCGCTCCCCTACCAAAAAACGCGCATGAAACTCACGAGGCTATATTTGCTCGGAATGTTTATCTAATGGATGCTTAGGGAATGCATTTGATTTCGTGTTAAAATAAACAGGATGCCGATCTTGGACGTCAGATAAAGTTCCGTCTATAATGTTTCTGTAGATTTTTTTTATTCATATTCTTCACCAGTGTTTTTAAGCGCTTGCTCTTCGTCGGACACATCACGTGGAACACAGATCACACACAACTAACAACGTTTTTTGCAATTCAGGGTGTGATCTCGTATTAGCCGCAAAACCTTTCGCTAGAAATAAGATCACAGCTTTCGATGTATCCACATTCTCCGCACGCAGAGCTTACAAGCCTTGGTTATCGGCGTAAGCGCCCACCAGGTAGCAGCACCTTCCTATCTGGAGCAAAACTGCAAGTGACGGGGTGGAACGCGAGGGCATAAAGTAGATGTTTTGTACCCTACATGCTAGGGCGCTCTCCTAATTATAAAGACAGGTCTACTGATAAAAGTTTATTAGGGAAATCTATTCTGAAATACCCTTTAACCATTTTAAATGCATATTCATCACAAAATATAACTCCTCTAGTGAGATATTGCGCACGCGCTAACACACTAACGTAGTCAGATTGTGTACTGGCTTGTATACGCAGCGGGGACCTTACATGCAAGGTCTTCCTCCTATTTCTTAAATGATGTTTACTGATGTAATATTATCATATAAATCTATGCTAGGATAACTCCTCTTTATTTTAAATGCATAATCTTTGCAAAATACGATTGCTCACGGGAGGTATTGCGCATGCGCACGCACCGTGTTAGGCGTGCAGTGCCGTCTGAAGCAAACTTCATAATATAGCTTGCTGAGGGGGAGAGGGGATGGGAGACTAAGGAAAGGCGGCAGAGAAGATAGCTGGGGAGCCAAGTAGAAAAAGAAGGAAGCTGAGCCGAGGGACAGCTAGGGAGGCCCAAGGGGAAGGACGCGAAGGCATAGAGTAGGTGTTTGTACGCCTACCATATGCTAGGCGCCGTCTCCTAATTATAAACATAGGTCTACGTGATAAGTTTATTTAGGGAAATGCTATGCTGAGATGATCTTATCCGCTAAATGTTCCATTTTAATATTGTATATGTTCATCACACAAAGATAGCAACTCCTTGGTTATGCCAATATTGCGCTTCGCCTCAATTACTAGGCCACTAACTCCCGCCGCAGCACAGATTGTGCAGCGGGCGTGTACGAGGGGGGGGGGGGGCTCCAGGGCGGTCGCGACCCCCTGCTCGCGCAGAAAAACGCATCTAAGGCGGTCTAATTTCAGCACCCCCCCTTGCCGTGCTCGCCAAGGTTGGGTTACGGTTTAGGACCCCCCCCCCCCGCACCCTGGTACAAATCTGTGACGACCGCCCGTCTGTGCTGCGCTGGATAGCACAGCGGGAACCTTATATGCAATGTTCTCCTCCGCCCTCTCCATTGGCCTCCAGCCCCCGTCAGCTCGCTCCGACTACATTAACGGCCTCCGCGACCGAAATAATTCTTTTGTTTACGTATTTTAGTAATGCCTAAAACAATTAAACGATGGTATAGTGCCGATTGTATTACCTATAGGCATAGATATTGCCATTAAAGAAGAGAAAAAACAAGACAAGGCGCCGTGCCCAAGCACTCGTTAAGTTACTAAATAGCACCCTGTACTATAGTGTTGCCGCGTTAAATATTTGCTTATGATGGGGGCCTGAAGCCACCTATATAGAATTTTTAAAATAGTGTATATGATGGAGGCGCCCAAGGGCCCACAATATAGTCTTTGTTATTGACGGAGGCCTAATTAAGGCCACCTATATAGTATTGTAAAAATAGAACGGTGGTATGATGGGGGCCCAAGGCCACTAGTATAGTATGGATGCCGCCGCCCGGGGCCTAAGGCCAGCCTAATAATAGAATCTTCATAATAATGGTATGATGGGCGGCCCAAGCCACTATATAGTAATTGCTTTGGCGCGGGGGCCTAAGACTACCTATACTCAGTATTGTAATATAGAATGGTTTATCGATGGAGCCCCAAGGGCACATAGATAGTCATTGTATCATGCGGTGGCGCATCAGCTAAATGCATCTATATAGTTGTGAGTATAGCGTATGTCTGGGGCAGCCCATTCAAGGGCCAGCATATATACTGTATTGGTGTATGCAAGGGGGCCTAAGGCCCTTCCCTATATAATTATAGTAGTGTGTGGTAAGCCTTGCGTTGCTTGTAAGCTATATACGCCTCCAGCCAAAGCAAAGTGGCTGCATCACTTGCCACCAGTGTATTATTGCGCCACTGTGGGGCCCGAGGCCCTAGGCACCAGCTTGGATGATGATATCTGTCGCCTGCGAAAACTCGTGTCACGGATAGAGTAGGGTGGCGCTGGCTGCGCATTGCTAACTTGGATGTTTATTAATTGCTATCTGCGCTAATGAGAGGCAAAGTCCGTAGTCCTACAAAGTAAGTATAGCGTAGGCAGGAAGTAGACAAAAACACGTAATGCCTACGCACATGGCCGAAATCGCAGAAAACCTTACATTTATCGTAAGACGTTTTTGGCAAAGTTGCCCACGGAAAAAAAGTTTACGCTATTTGAGGAGGTAACCTTCGCTTCACAGCTTTACTATATTAGTGATATAAATATATATATATTATACCCAAGGAACCATTACCCATGATGTCATAACGCCGGCAGCGTAAAATGCTTAAAGGAGAGTTTACCTCTGCTAGTTCTAGGGTTATTTTCAGCTAATTTAGGTTATAATTAGGTTAGCATAAAAAAGCTTTCATGGCGTTCAATACACCATTAGAAATATTTTTTTTTAATGTTTTAAAACTAACGACTACAGTTTGAATTCGCAACGAGCGGTGGCGCCACTCAACAGCACACGATCTGATAAGTTTGCGCCAAGTAACCACTTTCAGGAAGGGCTACAGCACGAGGGTGTTTCTTATTTATTCATTTTAAAAGCCAAAAGATTGTAAAATCTTATAGAACGCACATATAATATGGCATGAATATTTGTCCTAATGAATAATAGCGTTCGAGTTAAATGGGCATTTAGGTATAAATATACATTGCACTTTTGCTGATTAGCCACGCCTAACCCTAAGCTGCTATGCGCATTAGGACCCAGTCTGAGTACTACCAGAAAACAATCTCTCAACATCGTTCTAGCTCACCAGCTGCGTGAACTCGAAGGCGTACCTTTCATGGCCACTTACAGCGCTTCTACGCATGTTCGCCTTGCGAAATTCAGTATATCTCTCTTTGTCATATAATAGTCGGCTGCGACGCAATTCGTTGAAGAAGCCAGCAATCTCCAGCGGCAGGTTGCCAAGGTGATACGGCAAACAGGACGACGAGGCTGCGGCGATTCTTTTCGTGTACTACGGAGGTGTGGTATGCGTGGGTTTATCTCCGATTCGGATTATCGTGAATGAAATTTCGTTTGCATCAACTTTCGCGACTGGTCATCGATAGCGACACGCCGAAGACCTCCTTTTCTTTCTCTTTTTCTTCTTCTTTTGTCTAGTTTTTCTTGACTATTGTTTTTTTTGCAACTCGGGACAGTCAACATGCCACACACGGCACTGCAGATAAGCTGTTTGCCTCGCGTCGCTGTCACTCCTGTCGGTAATTGACAGTTCACTCGATGCTGTGTGCGTGTGTGTGTGTGTGCTGTGTGTGTGTGTGTGCTTGCTGTGTGTGTGTGGTGTGTGCTGACGCGACATGTCGTGTATGTGTGTTGGTGTCGCGCGAGTATGTGTGCGTGCGCTCCGTGGTATATGTGTGCGTGGGTGCGTTGCGCGTGCGTACACCGCGCGCGTCCGTGCCGGTTAGGCGTGCGTGTGTCACACACGGTACCGACGACAGGCACTACCAACGCACGTCGTGTTTACCAGACGGGACGCGTCCTATAACGCCAGCAGTGCAGTGGAGTTATAGCTCCTTCAGATACTAACGACAATTGATACTAGGTGAGTGGTGAACCGCCCGTCGGTCTGCAACAAACCTTGTACTGTGGCGACTGAATGTTCTGCTTACGACGCCTCGTCTGCCGGCTCCTGGCTTCAGTATCCGCACTTACTCCTACTAGAGGCAGCGTGCGAGCTGTGCTGGCCTGTGATGATGCAGTTGGGCGGGGGTGGGTGGGGATGGGAGGTGCGTTTACAAGTCGGAAGCTGCCTCGAGCAGCGTGGGCAGGCCCACAGGACAGGCACGAGGCACTTGGAGCCGTTTCCAATAAAAGTATACAAATGCTAAATAAATACGACAATCGATTTACTACCGAGTCTTAATGTTTCTCTACTCGCTCTTCACCTTATTATTGCCGACAATTTCGCTGTGAATGCTCGTGCAAATGCTCGCTCATGGCAACACACATGTACACCCGCACGCGCCACGCCTGCGCCCGCCCACAACGTGACAGCACTCTAAAATATATAGTAATAATGAAATAAAAATATTATAAATAATAAAAATACAAACTATATATTTAGGTGTCAGTGTGCGGCAGCGTGCATGCGCCGTGTAGCATGTGTGTTGGCAGGATAAGCCATTTGCACGGCACTTACAGAAATTGTCGGCTAATTAATAGGCGAAAGAGGAGTAAGAGAACCATTAAAGACTTGTGGTAGTAAATCGATTTCGGCATTTATTTAAGGATTTTATTTGTATTATAAACCGATCCAAGTGCGTGTGGCGTTGGCGCGGAGGAAGGAAAAAAAAAGGCCAGATGACGGGAAAGGAGGAGTGGGGGGGGGGGGGGTAAGGCCCACGTGCTGGGCACGCGAGATGCAATTACCAGATGAAATGAGTGCAATTTAGAAAAGAAAGGAGATCAGTTTACCGCGCACCGATAAGGCCGCATTAAATTAATCCGACGAAGTAGCAATTTAGTCCTGACGTAATGTGTGTGCATCATTCGATGTAGAAATTGGAACGCGCAGCCATTTAGTGAGTTGAAACGTGAGTGTGAGTGAGTAGCTAAATGTCTCTTCTTTAGAGTGAGTCGAATCGGAATGTGTCCGAGTTTCTAAAACACTGTCAGCCTATCCAGTGACACTGCATACCGTCACCAAACGCGACCTCCGATCGTCTCTCATGTTGTGCTATGCGCAATTGCTACCGCTTCCTGTTCTCCCCCCTGTGTTCCATGCCGCCGTGGAAGATTGTGGCGTACGCGCGCGCGTGTGGAGGAGGGGGGGGGGTGGCGCACATTTTGCCGGGTTCTTACTCGGGTTCCCGCGCTCGTTTCTCCCCTTACGTTTGCTCAGGGCATATGGGTGGGGGGGGGGAGGCGGTGTAACAGTCGCATCGGGGGTTGGCACCATGTTGTTGTTCTCGCACGATTTCGGCCTGACATCTGTGAATCCGTGGAGTAAGCCGCGGTCACGACGCAAGTTTTTGAGGAACATCTGCAAGCCAGTAGCTTTCACGGTGTTGCCATCGACATCATGAATCACAGCAAGCGGGCGAACTAGGATGGGTATTCAAACAAGGAGGGCGCTGATTGCGCGGCCTAGGGCAGAGGGAAGACTTTGCTTATACGTAATATCACACATGCAGAAATCAGTACATTCGGCATACACTACGCTCTCATACGGGTTCACTTTTTGGCACGATTGCCTTGGTTACATACATCCTGGACCTAACTTAGCACGATTTATAGGCTTGAGCTGGCCAAATAATGACTGGTCCCTTCTTTTTCAATACCGTGGCACGGGTGATTCTGTTTTAGCCATTAAACTCACTTTGGTTAGCTGACAGCTAAGAGGTATGTGTAAGGCATAACCTCTACACTCATAATGCTTGAGAAAATAGAAATCTCGAGTGCGCCAAGTTGTGTGTATACGTATAGTCAACGCTATATTAAGCCAGGCGACTCTATAGAACGACGCAACGTGCTATTAAAGGGCCCGTTTGGCAGTCCCAGACGAGGCAATTTACATTAGCAGCGAAGGCAACGGTCACTGTCACAGCAGGTCTCTCGTGGCGTTTGCCTTGACTTGGATGTTTACAATTTTGCCCTGTACTTTACTCACACGAATGCAGACGCATGGAGTGTCTGGCCGTTCTGCCAGGCAAGGTTGTTGTGTGCACCTTTGTAGCATCGTGTTTAGAAATGGGTAGGACTCGTGGCCTCTCGACACTTAAGAAAGGCTACACTAGTGTCTCGATCACTGTTGGAATGCCCGAACTGCTGTATTCATGATACTTAAGAAAATAGGCAAGCCTTGGGAATGGGCAAGTTTGCATTGGCAAGGGTAGGAAGGCGTGTGCGCTCATCGCCCATCCCTGCCAGTTCTAACATTCTGCACAGCAATAACCTGCAGCAGTTAGACGCGCGCGACACTTAGAGATGCTGGCTCGACGGTTGGCGACGTGTACATTCAGAGCTCCGCTAGGGCGCCCGACTTAAACACAACCAACGTGTTTGGACTAGATACAGCAATCTACGCCTCCCCCCCCACCACAAAAATACGACTGCGGCAAATTTATGTAATCATCTGGCTACAGAAGCATCGTTTTTTTAATCAGGCGCTCAGTTTCACCCTTTTGATGTGATTCACTTATATTGCGTATATTACATACAAAACGACACAGTTTCATTGTAATTTCATGCATTTATTACAGTTTGTGATAAAACGATAAAAGTTTTTTGTTGTTGCGGCTATCGGTAAATACTTATTTACTTGGTACTAGCTCACATTACCGTGTGATACTAATAAACATGCATGG
This sequence comes from Priapulus caudatus, assembly GCF_000485595.1. Lineage (NCBI taxonomy): Eukaryota > Metazoa > Priapulida > Priapulimorpha > Priapulimorphida > Priapulidae > Priapulus > Priapulus caudatus. The sequence goes on along the minus strand of NW_014577999.1, from coordinate 30,496 downwards.
CGGCCCCAACACATTGTACAATATGGAAAAGATACGTCTGTTATGCCATCCCATAGCAAACCAGAATGACAGCCTCTACACCGATTCTGTACTGGGAAATTACAACTTATCATTTCTTATCATATTATTCAAGCACGATAACTAGATCATATTAATAACTAAACGTATATTCTCTGCATAACTAGCAGTCATTACACAAAGGTTTTTATCATGCCAGCTCACTGTTTTGCAGAATTCCATACACACTGACCATTGGCAGTTAATCAGATGATAAACCACACAATCTGCCATTCTTCAAAAAAAATATTGATTAGTAGGCACGAACAGATGTCAATGTCGCTTCCTAGCAAACACATTGACGTCAGGCTCTCTAACCAATTCCATCAACTTTATCCAACGTATAGCATCTCTAGCAACTGTCCATCAAATTCCGAGATACATATTATTTTCGATTGTGTACATTAATTATATGTTAATTATATTAATCAAATTCATTTACAACTAGTGTTGCCCCTCTGCAGGAGAGCAGCCTGTGTCAACGACCAGGACTTACACACTTCATGGAAGTGGTGGCAGTGGGCCACTGCTGGAGCATAATTGACATTCACAATAAGACACACGCTTGTACAGGTGAGTGTAGATGCAGCTACCTGCAATGATGTATCGATGGATCGTAGAGCTTCCACATAGACACATCTTGCTACAGCGTGAAGCTGCCATTCAGCTTAGCCTCAATGTGATCGATGGATCGGTAGGGCTTCACATAGACGACACACCTGTATAGGTGAGTGCAGTTCAGCTACCTGCCATGTTGATTAGATGGATCGGAGAGCTTCAACATTAGACCACACCTGTACAGGTGAGTGCAATTCAGCTACCTGCATGTTGATCCGATGGATCGTAGCAGCGCGTATTACATAGACACACCTGTTATAGGTAGTGCATTCAGCTACCTGCCATTGTTTGATTGATGATCGTACAAGAGCTTCACATAGACACACCATGTATAGGTTAAGTGCTCTCAGCTACCTGCATGTTGATCCGAGTGGATCGTAGGGCCCTTACACATTAGACACACCTGTACAGGTGAGTGCATTCAGCTACCTGCATGTTGATCGATGCATCGTAGAGCTTCACATAGACACACCTGTACAGGTGAGTGCATTCAGCTACCTGCATGTTGATCGATGGATTGCAGGGCTTCACATAGATCCACAATCACCTCATCTATATCACGGAAAGTCGTGGCTCTGCCGACACTCAGCCTAATCGCGTTGATGGCATCCTCAGCAGGTATTCCACAGGCGAGCAGTACTTTAGACACACTGCAAACAACAGTCGATGTTAATAGTATCTTCTATGTTCATTAGTCGAAAATAATAATTGTAAAACACACAAGTTTATAAAATGTTAATTTACTTTGAATACAAGCATACAATGTCATGCCATGCCATGCCGCGATTTTATGAAAAAAACTTTACTTTATACAGTTTCACAAAGAGTTACATTGAAGTTAATTTTTATAAGAAACCATTTATATAATATATCTATCTTAAGAAATTTGATGCTATAAGAAATATTTGCTAATGGGTTTGTTACTGTACGCTAGAAACTACGTCTCGTAAGTCGAGTCCTGACAAATAACAAGTGGTTCTTGCCTCCCATGGGAATGGCAAGCAGCTCCTACACTGGCCTGCAGTCTCTTACAAGCTCCCAAGATCTTATATCCTGGAATGATACCAGACAAACACTGACATAAATAAGACACCCTGGTAAATGCCGTGCACTAACACCTACAACAGAAATGCAACAACGAAAATGGGTGCATTAAGCCCGGCACACACGTGAGTAATTTTACTCAAGTAAAATGATGCATGCGTCAAAATACTCAATGAAAATCCGCCGCACACGTGAGTATTTTGACGCATGCAACAAAATACTCAACGAAAATCCGCCGCACACGTGAGTATTTTGACGCATGCATCATTTTACTTGAGTAAAATTACTCACGTGTGCGCCAGGCTTTATGTCAACATTACGCTAGGGAGTATACCTTGACGATTGCGCCCGTGAAAAGACACATTGCAAGTGTTTGGGAGCACCCTCGTCTTGGCAGGAAACTCGCTGTTGAATGTAACCGCTTCACCGAATTGCAATCTGAGCTTGTCCTTCAGTTGATCACGAACCTTGAAAAGCAACGAATCATGAACGTTATAGACATGAAACCACGAACCACTGCATTGCGAATCGTTGCTCTGTGGCACCTGGCAGATGCATAAGGGAGAGAAAGATACGGGCATGGGAAGGAGGAAAGATGTGAGAGGGTTGTGTAAGAGGTGGTGTAACCAACAGTCACGTATGCTGGAGGAAATACCTAACAGATATGCAGAGGAGAATACCTGACCAAACACAGATGTGTATCAAGGAATTGAATATGAAATACTTAACATTACTGAACTGATGTGTATGAGGGGATGAATGACTGATGTGTATGATAGAATGAATGACTGGTGTGTATGAAGGAATACATGACTGATGTGTATGAGGGAATGAATGACTGATGTGTATGGGGGAGTGAATGACTGATGTGTATGAGGGAATAAATGACTGATGTGTATGAGGGAATACATGACTGATGTGTATGAGGGAGTACATGGCTGGTGTGTATGGGGGAATGAATGACTGATGTGTATGAGGGAATAAATGACTGATGTGTATGAGGGAATACATGACTGGTTGTTACAGGGAATATATAGTAGGAATATTTTTTATCACTATATTGGTAAACACTGCCCATATTATTCCTCTCGCTTGAGTTAAGTTGGTGTAACACTGAGCAGTGATGGCGTTTTGCTATGGCTACCCCTGCAATTCCCCTACAGGAAAACATAAATATAAAAAACTCCAGATAGAATAAATCAAGGCAGCCAAGTTACAATGGTGGTGCCCTCTATAGTATAGAATAGATGACCGATGTGTATGAGGGAATAGATGGACTAATGTTTATGAGAGAATACATGACTCGTGTGTACCGGAGGAATACTTGACTGATGTGTGTGAGGGAATACGTATCGTGCTGTAGAGATTATGTCACCGACGCATGCATGCAGAGCACCTGAGTCATATGCGCTTCGTAATTGCCCGATGTTTCCCGTCACCAACTCTGGCTGCCTTTCCAGTCCTGCTATCATAGCTGTGTTCTCGGTTCCCGACGAAAGCCCCTCTCCTGACCTCCGCCGAACATAGCGGGATGCAATGGCGTGTTTCTCCGTGACCTTACAACAGCGCACCGATGCGCGGACCGTAGAACTGAAATCAGCAAGGAACCTGTGGCGTACGGCAGGACCGAGCAAAAATCTGCAGCTAGCGTTGCACACTAACTCGACGATGTACACAAATCAGGGGAAACAGGGGCCGTTGTCAGAAACATGGTAGCGTTAATGCTAAAATGTTAATGCTAATTTATTTCTGACAACGTGCCCAGGTTTGCTGGCAAGTCAATGTGAGGCAAGCCCATTTAGTCTCTACAAAATACGTAGATCTACAAGCCCGCAAATCTTGCTAATGTTTACATATTTAATAATGATACTCTGATGGAATAATATTAGTGATCAAAAACTAGCCAAATATAGCACCGACACATAAAGCACAGTTGGGACTTTCACTAATGTTATCGACTCATTGCTCAGACATTTTTCTATCTGAATATTTTTTCCATTCCAGATGCAGCTATGGCCTTGTGGCCAACGATCGTCATATAGTCGACCTGCAGATCTGCAACACTGACAGGCATCCTTGCGAATGCTGTGCTCTAGCTCGCAGTGAAGAGGATCCTATGGGCCAGCCTCCGCTTCAAGTTGCTTCACCCGAGTGACAACTTCCGCAACGGGCTGCGTCATCAAACATAGTGCACATGTAGCGTACAAACATAGCTGCACATGTGCGTATATGCTAGTAAGAGAGACCATCTGTTTCTCTTGATGCTGCACCAATTTAAGACTAACACTTCTAGTATTAAAACGTTGTTTGGCATGCAGCATGGCGACAAGAACCGGCAGACGGCCACTAGTTTTTATCGTATTTAATGC
>NW_014577999.1:15636-23437 GCF_000485595.1 Priapulus caudatus | reverse complement strand
TTAACAATACATATATTTCCAGTTGATCAACAGTACAACATATAACAGTGTTTATAATTACCATCAACATGACCATTTATCATCAGCGCCACCTGGTTGCGCGCTTCCCGGATTACCGCTGCTGCCTTCACACCTGCAGGTAGAAAAGCATGGCCGACACATACGCTATATCACAATGTGCTGAAGCAACACACAACCTGCTAACAAGTGCAGAAAAATACACAAACTTTACCCAGAGTTATTGGTAAAATATAGTGTATGCCCATACACGTATATATTTTTTAAATATTTATTATGTACATGCAAGTTAACGCTAAAATACATTTTCACATAACTTTTTTCCACCCAAGTCCTAGCTACTAACAAAAGCTATAAACAAAAGCTACTTCGTATAGCCTATAAACAGCTATGTTTGTCCTGCGTACACACCTCTGCAGGCAGAACAATAGTGCACTCACCACTGCTGTGAGAGCTGCTGGGATTCCCCCAAGCACCAATTAGTGCTGAATGAATGGAATCGATAACTTCTGGGTCCACTGGTGTAGTTGCATTGTAGTCCATATATATAGGTCCTACACTACCAATCCAATTATCCATCCTGATCCTAAACAAAGGTGCATTGATTTTATTAAAATACGATTCCAGGGATAGAAATTAACTTTTGAACACGGGAGTCCAACGGACTCCCTACCCTCAAAAAGGCTACTTGATAAATTCATTAAAATTGATGATTATGTGAATGCCTTCTTCTCTCGTTATATAATGAGCCTTGGCCACCTACAAATTTTTGCGATGACTTTAATCTACCTGGAATCGATTGGCAGTCCTACTGAGTGATTGGCCAACGAGACACTCATTTATGTATTTAGCTGTTCGATTTGTGTGCTAATGATTCCCTGTCTCAACTTGTTACTCAGCCTACTCGACGGGTAGGCACTCGATGCAACACACTGAATCGAAGTCGCATCTGCACTTCTGTTTCTTGTCCAGAGACAAAAGAAATGCGAGCAGTTTGAAGCACGTTTGTTCTTTTGCTAGGATGTTATAGTTAAATATTGTTTATATTTTTATATTTTGTGACCCTGATACGCAGTTGTACGCAGCAATACCCACATCTAAAAATAGACCTCGGTTCAGTGTTGCATCGAGTGCCTACCGAGTAGGTAGGCACTCAATGCAACACTGAACCGAGGTCTATTTTTAGATGTGCAACGTACTACGATGTGCTATGTACGACATCCTGTAGCAGCATTCTTGATTTATTACTTACTAATTTCTCTAATTTTGTTTCTTCTATCTCTGTGGTCCTCGGAATTAAAAGACATAATAAATAGATATAATTAAATATTTGCAGTGGATATTTAACAGTATATGGCAGAGTATCCACTTCCGCTATTTCACCGTACAGTACTTCTGATTGGCTAGTATATTTATGATGTCATCAACATTACGTGATCAAATCAGACTCCTGATCAAATCCCATTCGTTCGTTTTTGTCCTACCTGCTAAACCAAAAACTAACAAGGATTGAAACTCAAATATATTTAAACAAGTGCCGCGGAGCGACAGCGCTCATCTAACGTCTACTGCGGTGACTCTGTGGTGGAGTGGTGGGATTCTAGTAAACCCTGTTAGTCCCAAATGTGTTCACATACACGCCGAAACAGTGGAATGCACAGGGATGGTATCAGGAACCTTCTCAAAGGAATGTTCGTTGGGATCGTTATGAAAGTTGCCACGAGATGGCGCATACGTTTAAGTGTCTTCAGATTAAAGATGGAAGCTCCCATCGTACGTAGTAGCAACAACTATTTGCAAGACAGAATAGGTAAGCACTCATCCATTTACCTACGCAAGCCTACAGGCTGCAATAGAGAGCTGCCACCTGTAACCAATTAACGCAGGCAAAAACTATACAGTACCACCAACACATGCACTGGCAGTGGCATACGTTACATGTAACATACTGACAGTACAGAATGCCATAGAAATTATACGATTTTACCAAATTTAGCTTTTGAAATTTCACTGTGACATTGTAGCCTCATACATCCAGGCATGTATAGATTCTACTAGCAAACCCGGCAGTCAAATTCTTTCTAACAGACAGTCAACAAATCCATGTTTAACCCTCCTCTTGAGGGTCAAAAAGTTATCTGACACTTACTCTTCGCATGTCAGCAGAAAGTAGATTTCATGGTCCTTTCAATAATGCCATAAAAATGCTAGGTCACCGCTGAAACAAAAAAGTTTTTCAATCGCTCCGTCAGACCATGTCCTCAGAAAATGTCTAAAATCTGTCCTGTGCCCATTGACCTTTGACCTGTGACCTCCAATTTCGGCACAGTGATGGCTTTTCCTACCATGAAGCTATACACCAACTATCACGAGCCTAGGTCGAGCCGTTTAGATTTGTGCCGCAATTCTGCATTTCCTCCCTATACCTTAAGTTAAGGAGTGAATGTTCCCCCTTCTTTTACACCTCTTGACCTTTGACCTTTGACCCCCAGCTTCGACATCCCAACTCGTTTTGACGATCCCCCCGGATATAAAAGCTAGCTTGAAGAAATGTGACATTAACACCGATGACTGGCAAAGGCTAGCTGGTCTGAGACCCACCTGGAGGGGTGTTGTTTACGACGGTGTTGTCTAAGTACTGTGAGACGGTCAGACGCCAAGAAGTCGAGAGGAAACAAATCATACGCAAGGAGCGTGCAAGGTCCCGGGAAGAGGGAAAAATTCCACCCCTACCCCCTGGAAACAGCTGCCAAGTGTGTGGCAAGATGTGTGGGTCGTGTATAGGATTCATAAGTCATCTGAGAATACACAGAGAATAATTTTAGAACTTCTAGACAATCATACTCGCTTGCGAGGGATTCCGTAGATAGGTCCGGTAGAATCTTTTTCGTTGGTCGAGTCAACAGAACTTTGCGTCGCATTTTTGGCATCTGTCTTAACCACTCCTAAGGGAAAGTAAAATGAATACTTGTACATGATTAAATAGCATTCATGAAACAGCATTTCGTATATTGATGATATATCAATATTTAGGTAAATGTTACCCTAAATAGACCAGGTATCATGCCCGGCCCTGCCCACTTGTCTTTTTGGATGGGCTTTTTCCCAAATCATAAAAAGAAGGCAAACTATCGAAAAGACCCTAACAGATATATACTGAATAAACTTATTCAACCAAAGATTACATGGATAATGCATTCTACTTCAACATTTCAATATTTTCCGAGCTACAACGATATTTTTATATAAGAATCAATTGGACTTGAAAAAATATATCCGATCTTGTCTGTCCAAGACGATATTCAGAGGTGTGCAAATCCGAGGTAGACAGATTTTACTGTCACCGTGGCTATATTTACGGCACCGTAAATTCATTTCTTTTTTCTGTATTTACGGCAATCCCATCATGCAAAGCGCCGCGGACAAGTGCAGCCCCAACATGTTTACATCCGCGCATGGCAAACTACCTCGAAAGTGTACTGTTTTTGTGACTAATCAACTTAGATTTACTCGTCCTGCTATATGCAAGCACACAGAAGAATGATCTTGGGCTTGTTTTAAAGGACAGAAATACGGGCATATATAATGCTGAGTAAACAAAATGATGTCGTGTAATACCCGCGAAGTTAGCCGGGTATTTATACTTGAATGGCAACTTTCGTTTGATAAATTGGTCAAGATATTGTAGAAGCTATGACTACAAAAATGGGTGAAAATACTTAAAAAAGTGTCCTGTTTTGTCCATTATACCTTACAATAGTTAGGAAATTTCAATTCTTGGAGCTAGTACTAGTACTAGTAGTATTGCTCATAGGGTAAATGTCCCCCAGGGTATTGCCGGAACGTACCCTGGGTACGGTCCGGTATACCGGAACGTACCCGGGTAACTATCTGATATGATTAGGGTTAGGGTTAGGGTTAAGGAGTAGGCGTAGGCGACTCCCTAGACTCGTTAGTGGAGTAGGCGAGGTACGGTCCGGCATAATCCATATTAGATAGTACCAGGGTACGTTCCGGCAGTACCCTGGGGGACATAGACCCTCTCAGACTCAGCACTCAGCAGTAGTATTTCCCATAGTATATGCCAGGCTTTGTAACCTATATTTTGTTTTGGCCTTACGGGGATATGCATGTTTTGCAGCTTTCAACAATCCTACTTGGAGATAGAATTTACTACCTAATTGGCAAATTGATCAAACAAACTACTGGCTTAGTGCTTATCAAGTAAAAAAACAACATCATTTTTGTGCGTAAAATTTGTACGTTTTTATATCACAAAATGTAAAATGAAAGCTCAACATTAAGGACAGAATAGACTATACCAGTAAACAAGTTAAAGGGACAGTAGCCTCTAGGATTTTACTGCATAATACTGTACTTACTGTATAACAAATCGTCTATACCCACACGTATTTGTTACCAGATACCTAATTTAATTGTTATAATTATTTACACATCAACGCTACGAAATTTGAACGGCGCCATGACACCCGCGACCGTGCTGCCACCCCGAAAAAGTTGCGTATTTGACAATTTGTTTTGCAGGTTACAGACCGAGGGCTAATCACAAAAGTGCAATTATATTTATACCTAAATGCTATTTAACCGAACGATATTTATTTTAGGGCAAATTTATCCATATTATAACTGAAACTATATGTCGTTTATAAGATATTACAACCCTTTTGCTTTTAAATGAATATAAGAAACACCCTCGGTCTGTAGCCCTTGGTTGGAAAGTGGTGAGCTTAAGTGGCGCCACCGTCGTTGTAATCAAACTGTTGTCGTTAGTTTTAAAACATTTTTTAATAATATTTATAATGGTGATAGAACCATGAAACTTTTTATGTAGCGTAATTATAACCTAAATTAGCTGAAAATAACCCTAGAACCTAGAGTAAACTCTCCCTTTAAGATCAGATTGTAGTAAACTAGCAAAATTAAGAAATAAATGGTAAAACGCAATGCATTATCATACAAATATATTACAGAAAATGTGAAACTAAAGCTTTAGACTGATTTGACTGTACCAGTAAACAAGCTGAGATCATATTTTAATAACCTGCTTTTATCACAATAGCATAGTGCAATGCATGCCTCTTATTGGCAAAATTGAGAGATAAATTTTAAAACACATCACATTTATGCGGTGCCGTATAAAGTTGATAACTCAACAACCACTACCACAATTTTGACTATTTTTTTTTACTATCCCGGCGGGATACCAAGCATTGAAATCTGGTATCCAACACAAGAATCTGGTATCCCGCGGATATCGGGATACCGCTAATTTCGACCCCTGGACATGCGGTTTGTTTGATATGAACAAGGTAGGACAGCTAATCAATGTTTTAAATACTGATACTCAATAATAAGAATCGTCAAAATAAAATGGGGAAAGTTTATTAATTCGACTAATACTGCAACATGGTTTCAGCATTTCACCGTTGTACGCTCTCCTTCTTTATACTCTCTGGATACTATTAGACGCATTCGCGCCACGATACATCGAACCAAATGCGCCATCCTAGACTGCGCCCAGCTTTCAAACGCCATATGCAGCTGCATAAACACCGGAAACAACTTCAAACAAGACCCTATCTGGCGCATTGTATACAGATGTGACCCCCCCCCGCATACGCTATAGAGTACTCGAAGTGATGACGCTCACCGTGTGCATGACAACGACCTGCTGGTTTAAACACAATCATGTTGCTCTGGTACACATTACACTGCGTGTCGTGTTTTGTACCCGATGTTGTAAGCCATCATTCTGAGAGTCAATTTTTGCAGTTTTTATAGGATTTCCAAAGATGCATATAATAAAGGCAACACACAACAAACAGACAAATTTAAAAAAATACATTTTTTTATTCATTTTTTTTTTTACATAAAAATTGGTAAGATCCACTTGCTAACGGATGCTTTACGCTGTCTGCAAGCGCAACACCACTCTGTGTTTCTAGCGTACTCACACGAACATTTTCACTGCAGTCAACCTTATGAGCCCGTGGCTTGTGTAGAACCAGCCCGTGCGTTGTCTTGCCAACGTGACGTCACACTTCGGTACTCTATTACGCTATAGGCAGCAAGAAAGTGTAATAATTCTCATATCTGGAGAACGAATTGAGTTACATTTCTAGAAATCTAGATACATATAGACACATGTCTTAGCCACAAGCTCTGTGAATATTGAGTTTATTGATGCACGATTAGTCAATATATTAGCAAATATATCCGTGCGGTATCGCTCATAGGCATAATATACGCACCGCTATCTAGGCTAATATGGCTACTACACCGAATGAACGCTGCATAATGCTGCAAAGCAATTGATAATGAGGATCGATGGAACTTTTCATTGTTGCTAATTTTGTTCATTTGTCTTAATACTCTACGTACCACCACCAGTATTTGGAATTTGAATTGGGTTTAAAACAGTTTGTATACATTTGAGCAGAACTTCTGAACATGTGGGGTGGGGGTTCGCTAGAACGCCCCTGACTGCGCCCCTGCGAAAATATGACACTGAAACACTCAACGAGACTTTAGCATACCTCTGAATTTTCGTGGTTGTGTTCCCTTTTCACAGTTTTCACAAGTAGCTTTTGTCCATCTGAAGTAGGCCGTATTGTCACACTGAACGGACAATCCATTAGATAAGTGCTGGAATAGATATAAGGCTAATGAGAATAAAGAACAAATATATAATATTGACACACGCAATCAGAAATTGAATATATTGATATTTGTAACTCGGACTAATGTACAGCCCTACGCTACGCCACAGGGATGCCGATGGCAGATGGTAGCAGAGAACCCACTACAATATACGAGGGACACAATGTTGGAGGTTGTGTTCAATGGCTAATTAGGCGATTGTAGTATCATAAGTTTTAACTAGTAGTACTAGTACCAGGAGTAAGATAATATAGGATCTACCTATATTATCTTACTCCTGCTAGTACTAGTATAGTAATACTAATAGTAATACTAATAGTAATATAGCTCTGTGCCAGGCTGTGCATGGTGGGCGGGGCATAGTAAACTTCGAAAATTGAAGGGCTTTAGTCAAGAGCTGATATTATTGCTAAATATTTACGCAGTGGCTACGGGTACGGCAGTACAGCTCCGTAGTTTTATTATCAATTAGAACTCATAAAATGTAATAAAGCTTCATTGTATTGTTTTGTATTGTATTACTATTGGTCTATAGCCCAATTACCGTACGTAAAAATACTGTATACAAATAAAATGAACAAGTTATGGATAAAATATTATATTATAATAATATAATAAAATAAATATTGTTTAGCACATGCCATGGCCATGACCGCAAGGCAGCATGCATGAACTTGATGAAGCGCGCGCCGGCTATAGTCTAGACTCTAGAGTATAGTAATTATTTAGTAATACTAATGGCCGAGACTATATAGTGTAGGTAAACCGACCAGGCTCTCCGACTAGTTACACGTAGTGTTAAGCGAGATGGGAACTTGTGGCTAGTGCCGCACCAGCAATCAGTGCGATGACTGAAACTTATCAATATATTTGCCAACATATCCGGTGACATTACGCGTGCGCACGCCACATGATTTGAAATGTAAATTCAATGAGTGCTGACTTTGAGGAATAACAGTATAAATACCTGGTGTAAAGTTGTGGAATTGTTCAAAAAAGATAGGTGAGATGTCCATGTTGATATATAAAGTGTTAAAAAGCCGCATCATTTTACGTTTTGGGGATAAATTTTTGGTCACATCAGCCGGACCATTGCGCTTAG
>NW_014577999.1:12489-15266 GCF_000485595.1 Priapulus caudatus | reverse complement strand
ATCATGAATGAGCAGAAGGAGTTTCAGTCATCGCACTGATTGCTGGTGCGGCACACACTCATTCCAAAATGTTCCTATGTGGCACAAGAGAAAAAAAGGTTGAGAAGCACTGGTCTAGACTCTGGAGTATAGTAATTATTTAGTAATACTAATACTAGTAATAGTAATAGTATATATGCGGTCGACCATAATATTTTTTTTTCGGCTTGTCTCGTCGTACCGTGTTTCCGCTAATATAATTGAATTTGACTTACGACCGATTGGGGCGCTTGCCAGTTGATCGGCTGATAAAATTCTTCCCTCCATGAATGCATTTGATATCCAACTCCGTGTAAATCAATTCTGAATTGAACGATCTTTTTGGCGTCCTTTTGAGCGCGTTGGCGATTGTACGCGATCTTCTAACGTATAGCTTACATGAGTTTGTATCCTCGTACAAAGCAATTGTTTTCTTCAATACGGAATAGGAAGAAAATCGCGAATTTGTCGTAAATTCTGGCAATTCCAAACATGAGCTTGCCGACATTTTGAAGCATGGTCTCCGAATACGGATGCAGCGCATGCGCGGTAGTGTGACTGCCGTACTCGCCAGTAGCCACTGCGAAATAACACACGGACCTAACATACACCTAACATTTCTGATGTCTGAATTGGGTAAATTAGTGTATCTCAAACATAAGCCTACCTTTGGTTTGGACGTTTTCCTTTCGACGACGAAAATGCCTTTCGTCCTCCGTGCTTACACGCTAGATCAATTTCAGTGTACCTCAACTTATCACTAAAAGAACGATTAGGAGCACGCATCCTTCCAACTTTAAGCATTCTACTGCTGCGGATGTAAACATTAGTGAAACTGTTGGTTTTATATTGCTTGATTGCATTCGACAACTCTTCAAACGAGGAGAATTCCTGCCCAACTCTAGTTATATCTCCCACTGCCTCAGCCATGACCGCAGTCATCTTGAACATTTCCAGTTTCGCAGTGCATTATGGTGTGCACTTGTCCGTGGCGCTTTGCATGATGGGATTGCCGTAAATACAGAAAAAAATGTATTTACGGTGTCACGGTCTGAGAGTGAGATTACCCCAGTCTGAAATTTATGGGAGGGGATATGTGTCACTCAATTGATTGATTGATTAATTGTTCAATTTAACCATTCAATTTAATTAACAGTCAATTTAATCAGTCAAACGTTCAATTGATCGATTTATTGTTCAATTGAACAGTCAATTTAATTATTCAAACGTTCAATTGATCGATTTATTGTTCAATTGATTGATTGATTGTTCAATTGAACAGTCGTTTAATCATTCAAACGTTCAATTGATCGATTGATTGTTCAATTGAACAGTCGTTTAATCATTCAAACGTTTAAATGAGCAAATTAATAACGAATTGCCAAATTGAATCGCGAATTGACGATTTGACGAATTGACAAATCAGAGGCACGAATACTGAATACAGGCGTATTGAATCGTGGAATATGGAGCATTTGCCGAGGCTCGTCTATCGAGTAATTGCCGAGGCTCGTCTATCGAGTAATTGCCGAGGCTCGATCGTCTATCGCCAAATCAAACGTATACTCTCTGCACATGCGCACAGATCGAGGCATGACGGAAGGCGCGGTAGCGCGTACGTTGCTAGGAACGCAATCGGCCGGCGTTTCTCAGCTAAGTGCGTGTACCCGCGTGTACGTGCGTGTACGTGCGTGTATCTACGTGTACGTGCGTGTACCCGCGTGTACGTGCGTGTACGTGCGTGTACCCGCGTGTACGTGCGTGTATCTCCGTGTACCCGCGTGTACGTGCGTGTATCTGCGTGTACGTGCGTGTACGTGCGTGTACCTGCGTGTACGTGCGTGTACCCGCGTGTACGTGCGCGTACCCGCGTGTACGTGCGTGTATCTGCGTGTACGTGCGTGTACCCGCGTGTACGTGCGTGTAACCGCGTGTACGTGCGTGTATCTGCGTGTACGTGCGTGTACCCGCGTGTACGTGCGTGTAACCGCGTGTACGTGCGTGTATCTGCGTGTACGTGCGTGTACCCGCGTGTACGATGACCGTAGTAATAGCAAAAATAAACGTCCCTACGTCTCCGTAAGGAAGCCCACCGGCGAATGAACGCATTCGGCAACTGTATCAGTGACAGTGTATGGGGCCCTCAAGAATCCTCCCAGCGCGAATTATCAATTCGTACGAAAGACCCAAGTCTCGTTTCCTGTTCCGGCTAAACCTTTCATAGCTTCTATCGTAACCTGTATAATACAGTCGTTATGTTCCAGCACGGCTACACTAATCCACTAACAGCCTGTAAGCAGAGCCGCCGCGCCAGGGGTGTCACTCGTCCTCGGGCGTTAGATGAGGTGACGCTACCCTAACCCCTAACCTCTGCCCTAACTGACCCTAACCCTGATCCAACACAAGTGCACCACATTCCCTGACCCTCCATCTACGTCCGTGTGGAAAGTTATGTCCGCCGCGCCAGCGGTACGCGAAGCCTCGTTATCGTCGGTGTTTGACTTCTGGCGGGAATCTGATTAGCGCGAGCAATCGAGCGTACAAAGTAAATACGGGCAAGACTTCTTTTTCGCCCCAGGCGAATACGCTGATGAATGGAAACAATCTAGTTACATGGCTTTGGCAGAAGCGTGCACTAATTGGCAGTTATAAATTCAACTTAATAACTTGAAATATGACGTCGGCAAAAGCCTGCTCGCTGATTGGACGACCGCTCATCAAGCGGTGCACTGCTCACTCATTGCCGGTCTGGCTCGGGT
>NW_014577999.1:0-12464 GCF_000485595.1 Priapulus caudatus | reverse complement strand
TGCCACGATTTCGTGCTACACATATAAAGTATGTAAGAAGACACTCACTGACAGTTAGAAAGCGCGGGATTCTTATTACAACAGCCTTGAACTTTTTAAAGTTAATTAGTGAAAAACTAAATTGAAACATTACAGAGTGGCACATAAGTCCCCGCGTTGAGGCGGCAATTAAGCAGCAAAGCACTAAAGCGTGCATTGATTATATAGATTCACTATTGTATATGATTATAGTAATAATTAATAATATATTATAAATGTTATTATTATTATTTATTGCTTATTTGATTGATAGGATTTAACTAATTAAGAGTAGCGCTTCCCGTTGTACGGGTTAAAAGGTTAATTTTATGGAAGTAAATTAAAAACTACATCAATGCTAAAATTACAATGAATTTTTTTAAGCAGAAATTTTAAGAAATTATTAATAAGTAATTATTTCTCATGCTTATTCCACAATACTGAGGGAATGGACAACATATACGGTGCTGGCTATAATTATCCTGTGATCAATGAGTACAGTTCTGGAGTGTTGTCTGGAGTACATTGTCAATAAGTTTCTGATTATGGATGATTATAATGAAGTGTGGAGCAAGGGTCAGTGGCAGTTAAAGTATGTTAGACGCTCGTGACGCAATGAGTGCGTTCTTTCAATTAATTATTGAGGCGTCTCAGTACACTGGCGTTTTCCACATGCCATGGATCAGCTGGGTTGGCCAGTTTGCAGCAAACGCATAGATATAGTGGAAGAAAGTCTTTGAACACAATTTGATTGCTTTGTTGCTGGGTGCCTTGAACGTCGATACTTTGTCAACAATGTTGTCAACAGCGGGATTTCCATCTACGCAGTTTCAACGTTAATACGTTGTTGTTTAAACGTATTACGCTTAATTACGTTGTTTACACAGGTGTATGTTCTACAAATCAGTAAAGTCAACTTCCTGAGAAACATATAAAAGATGGTACAAATGATAAGCCACGACGTTTCAATTGTGTGGCTAAGAAATTAGTAAGGACTGTCCAATGTAGCTATTGTTATTTTTGAACTGTTGTTCATGTATTAGCAAGAGCACATTAGGGATTGCTTCAGGGTTTGTTTATTTTGTACTAATCTGGCAGTGTGAAACCTCTCACTTCTGACACTCCCATGTTGTGCCGAGATCTCCTGATTGACATTTAAAGGATTTATTGTTACATTGTGGACAACGTGTCCTTCCCATGCCACCGTGTGGTTGTTCGCGGCGCGATCTGCAACCTTTGCTTTAATTATGCAGAATTTTTATCCGAACTGGACTTGTGTACGTACATGTTTGTATCCACCCACTAAAATAACAAATATAGCTACTACACTGAATGAGATCGATGGAACTTTTTATTGTTGCAATGTTGTTCATTAGTAATTAATAGGCCCTACTCTACGTACCACCACCAGTATTTGGAATTTGAAATTGGGTTTTAAAACGCTTTGTATACATTTAAGCAGAACTTCTGAAATGTGCGGTAGCAAACCCCCTGACTACGCCCCTGCTAAAATGTGACTACCAAACACTCAACGAGACTTTAGCCATACCTCTGAATTTTCGTGTTGTGTTCGCTTTTCACAGTTTTTACAAGAAGCTTTTCTCCATCTGAAGGTTGGCCGTATTGTCACACTGAACGGACAATCCATTAGATAAGTGCTGAAATAGAAATAAGGTTAATGAGAATAAAGAAACGGTATACCGGAACGTACCCTGGTACTATCTAATATGCCGGACCGTACCTCGCCTACTTCACTAACAAGTCTAGGGATCGAGTCGCCTACGCCTACTCCCTAATCCTAACCCTAACCATATCAAATAGTGACCAGGGTACGTTCCGGCAGTACCCTGGGGGACATAGACCCTATGACTATGAGCCTTACTAGCCCTGTGCCAGGTTGTGGTGGGCGGGGCCACAGTAAAACTTTGAAAATTGAAAGATCTGTAGTCAACAGCTATGATATTATTTGGTAAATATTTAAACTTTAAGATAAATACACCTACATTTCAAACGTCAAAATTTGATAGATTTACATTGTGATGTCTAATGTGGTAAATTATTTATCTCTAACATAAGCCTACCTTTGGTTTGGACGTTTTCCTTTCGACTCAGAAACTGCTTTCGTCCTCCGTGCTTACACGGCTATATCAATTCTCAGTGTACGCTCAACTTGTCACTAAAATAACGATTAGGAGCACGCTTCCTTCCAGTTTTAAGCGTTCTACTGCTGCGGATGTACACATTAGTAAAACTGTTGTTTCATATTGCTTGATTGCATTGACAACTCTTCAAACGAGGAGAATTCCTGCCCAATTCTAGTTATATCTCCTAAGGCTGTGTCTCCTGCAACGGTACCGTCGCCGATGTTTTTTCTCTAAAGTCACGGTCAGCTGACGTACTGACGCCTGATTGGTTGAGCCTGTTTCTCGCGATATACATAGCACATCAAAATTTCAATTTCAATATGTCGCAGGCAGTGTAACGGTTAGACCGGCGGCGCCAAGTATGACAATGGTCGCAGCAGATCTGAATACATCCGTTTTCTAATTATTTTCCCTGTTTCTGTATTTTCTATCTTATCGTTTAAACGTTTTTTTCAATTAACGCAAATAATTTACATGATTTATTTACAACATTTTAATATAACAACATAAAAATTAATTTTATTAATTTAATAGGTTTAAGGGTAGGTTAGGTTAGGGTTAGGTTAGGGTTAGGGTAGAGGTACGGTTAGCGTTATCGTATATATCGTATAAAATCGTATATATAATATCGTACCAAAAGAACGAGTTTATTGATTCGCCGATAGATGCGCTGGCATTCCACTACCGTGACTTTAAGTAGGAAAAAAATCGGCACGTACCGTTGCAGCGAGACACAGCCATCTCCTAAGCCCTCAGGCCATGCAGCATCTCGTATTGACTTATTATTCCAGTTTCGCATGCATTATGCCGTTGCAACTTGGCACTTGCTCTGGGCGGCGGCTTTGCCATGATGGGATATGTCTGTAGGTATAGAAAAAAATAACAGTTCCTACGTCTCCGTAAGGATAGCCACGGCGTACATAAATATCAAGAGTAGATAAAAACTATGTTATTTATCTACTCTTGTAAAATCTCAATATACAGTCAAAGCTTGCATAAGTACTGATCATCGGATCAGCAGATCAATAGCGAGTTATGCGGCGGGTCGAATTTCTACGCAAGTTTAGAAAAATATTTATAAATCGTAATATGTAGCGGGTTCGACAAAAAATTTAGCAAGTCATAATTTTATACGAGTTGCACTACTATTAGATATACTAATGTTTATTGTGCTTGATTTATGGCCAGCAACTTCATTGGAATTTTGGGACGTCACACACTATAATAATGTTTTTTTTGCCTTAGCTGTCCAGCAATCTGTACATCTGTAGTTAAATAAGGTGGGTTAGCCGCTAGCTTTGGTCAGCAGGTGCGCAGCCGGAGTTAGAGGTGTTACAACGATGCGCAATCCAACGCGGTCAGTTGGAAAGATACAGGAAATCACGAATAGCCGCGATCGTATCGTCATCGCGATATAACCAGTTAAAATCGTAAAGTCTGCAGCGATTTCACTTGCAGAGAGCCTGATATACTAGCACACTTTTAAGGAAGTGAATATCGAACAATAGCGTTATTAACTTAGTTATTAGCCTCATTTTGACTTATTGAGGTATCGCCAGTAGTTTTCTGCGTTTCATGCAAGTCTAGATTATAAAAACAACTGCTTAGGTTATCATTGACACATTTATCGCTACAGAGCAGTATAATTATAACACGACAATGCCATGCAACGTTCAGCTGGTAAGTGTAAATAATCGTGAAGGCTAAGTGTCTGCTAGTACGGACGGTACCAGTATCTTGTACCAAGGTACTTGCTATATTTCGTATAGCACGCACTAGTATCACCGTGAATGCTCAATAAACATAATTACATAACTCGCTCAGCACACACAAAAAGAATAAACACCCATCTTACATATGGACGCATGGCAGCACACCGTACGCATGCACGCACGAACGCACACACGCCACACACGCTTTTACCGTGCGCACCATGTACAGTGTACACGCCACCAGCAGCATAACGTGGACCTGCAACACGCGGCACGCACGCACGCACTATTTCCTTAGTAGCTTGCTATATTTGGTAATCGGTTATGATATGGCTATTTTTTTTCATACTACAGTACTACTGCATGCATTGTTTTGTTTGTGAATATATTTGTGATACATCTGGTGATTGATATGTGATAGCGCTGTTTTTTTGGTATCGTCATGCTACCAATGCAAGTTTTATTATTTCCTTAGTAGCTTGCTATATTTTGGTAATCGGTTATGATATGGCTATTTTTTTTCATACTACAGTACTACTAATGCATGGTTTTGTTTGTAAATATATTTGTGATACATCTGGTAATTAATATGTGATAGCGCTGTTTTTTTGGTTATTATATATATATATATATATATATATATATATTATTTATAGATAATAAAGCATTTTACAAAGAAAAAACATTTCTGTACGTACATATATATTGGTCTGATTAGGCAAATACATTTTAACAGATTTTTGACATTTTTAGTGCCACTGTTGGTATATGCTGCGTCCCACCGAACAGTACAAATTTATTTATAGCAACGGTAGTTATTATTCGCCGATAGATTGGCGCTGGCCAATCACTACCGTGACTAAGAGAAAAAAACTTCGGACTGGGTACGCGTTGCAAAAGCCAACGTAGCTATTACTTCGGCGATAGATGGCGCTGCATCACTACGCGTGCTTAAGAGAAAAAAATTCGGGCGCCGACGGTAACGCTTGCAGCGAGACACAGCCATTTTAATTAATATTGCTGTCATGGCTTATGTCAGGCCTGCAGGCCTATGGACGGCCTCTACTATATAGCAAGCACCTATATCCGACCAACTATTTCTATATTCACTATCTCGCCCCTGAGACCTACGAGGAGGCTAAATATAACAGGAGAGAAGCGATTGGCTGTTGTGCTTTTCGCCGGCAAGCGACGCCGATTCTATGGGACCAGAATGCAGCTGAAAGCCTGAAACGGCTGTGCCAGACCCAGACTGGCACGCACGTATACGCCGACACGCGGTACACGCACAGCTACACGCAGATACACGCGGTACACGCAATCCCATCATGCAAAGCGCCGCGGACAAGTGCCAAGTTGCCAACCATAATGCACAGCGATGCATATACGACTGTCATGGCTAGTGCGTTGTGATATACCGTAACTAGCAGGAATTCTCCTCGTTTGAAGAGTTGTCGAATGCAATCAAGCAATATGAAACCAACAGTTTCACTAATGTGTACATCCGCAGCAGTAGAACGCTTAAAACTGGAAGGAAGCGTGCTCCTAATCGTTATTTTAGTGACAAGTTGAGGTACACTGAAATTGATATAGCCTGTAAGCACGGAGGACGAAAGGCAGTTTCTGAGTCGAAAGGAAAACGTCCAAACCAAAGGTAGGCTTATGTTAGAGATAAATAATTTACCCAATTCAGACATCACAAATGTTAGGTGTACTTTATCTTAAAAGTTTAAATATTTACCAATAATATCATAGCTCTTGACTACAGATCTTCAATTTTCAAAGTTTACTGTGCCCCGCCCACCACAGCCTGGCACAGGGCTAGTAATGCTCATACTCATAGGGTCTATGTCCCCCAGGGTACTGCCGGAACGTACCCTGGTCACTATTTGATATGGTTAGGGTTAGGATTAGGGAGTAGGCGTAGGCGACTCGATCCCTAGACTCGTTAGTGAAGTAGGCGAGGTACGGTACGGCATATTAGATAGTACCAGGGTACGTTCCGGTATACCGTTTCTTTATTCTCATTAACCTTATTTCTATTTCAGCACTTATCTAATGGATTGTCCGTTCAGTGTGACAATACGGCCAACTTCAGATGGAGAAAAGCTTCTTGTGAAAACTGTGAAAAGCGAACACAACCACGAAAATTCAGAGGTATGCTAAAGTCTCGTTGAGTGTTTCGGTGTCACATTTTAGCAGGGGCGTAGTCAGGGGGGTTTGCTACCGCACATGTTCAGAAGTTCTGCTTAAATGTATACAAACAGTTTTAAACCCAATTTCAAATTCCAAATACTGGTGGTGGTACGTAGAGTAGGGCTATTAATTAACTAATGAACAACATTGGCAACAATAAAAAGTTCCATCGATCCTCATTCAGTGTAGTAGCTATATTGTTATTTTAGTGGGTGGATACAAACATGTACGTACACAAGTCCAGTTCGGATAACAAATTCTGCATAATTAAAGCAAAGGTTGCAGATCGCGCCCCGAACAAACCACACGGTGCATGGGAAGGACACGTTGTCACAATGTAACAATAAATCCTTTAAATGGTCCAATCAGGAGACTCTGCACAAACATGAGTGTCAGAAGTGAGAGGTTTCACACTGCCAGATTAGTACAAAATAAACAAACCCTGGAACATCCCTAATTGCCTGCTCTTCTAATCACAATGAAAACCAGTTCCCAGAAAATAACAATAGCTACATTTGGACAGTCACTTTACTAATTTCTTAGCCACACAATTGAAACGTCTGGGCTTAGTCATTAGTACCATCTTTTATATGTTCTCAGGAAGTTGACTTTACTGATTTTGTAGAAACATACAGCTGTGTAAACAACGTATTAACGTAATACGTTTAAACAACAACGTATTAACTTTGAACTGCGTAGATGGAAATCCCGCTTTGACAAAGTTGTTGACAAGTATCGACGTTCAACCCCAGCACAAGCAATCAAATTGTGTTCAAATGACTTTCTTCCATATATCTATGCGTTGCTGCAACTGGCCAACCAGTGATCCCATGGATGTGAAAACGCCAGTGTACTGAGACGCCTCAATAATTACATGAGAACCACTATTGGTCAAGAGCGTCTAACATACTTTAACTGCACTGACCCTTCTCCACATTCATTATAATCATCCAATAGATCAGAAACTATTGACATGTACTCCAGACAACACTCCAGACTGTACTCATTGATCACAGGATAATTATCCAGCACACGTATATGTGTCATTCCCTCAGTATTGTGAGAATAACATGAGAAATAATTACTTATTAATAATTTCTTAAAATTTCTTGCTAAATCATTAATTTAGCATTGTGTAGTTTTTATTTACTTCCATAAAATTAACCGTTTTAACCGTACAAGGGACAGCTACTTAATTAGTTAAATCCTATCAATCAATAACAATAAATAATAATAATAACATTTATAATATATTATTAAATTATTAACTATAATAATATAAATAATAATCTATATAATCAATGCCACCCTTTAGGTGCTTTGTGCTTAATTGCGCTCACGCGGGGGACTTTGCTGCCACTTCTTATGTTTCAATTTAGTTTTTAAACTAAATTAACTTTAAAAAGTTTCAAGGCTGTTGTAATAAGAATCCCCCGCTTTCTAACTGTTCAGTGAGTTCTTCTTTACATACTTTATATGTGTAGCACGAAATCGTGCAGTGTAATTATGGCAAATGTAAATCCATAATCTAAACATTTAACTGGTGGCAATAGTTTAAATTAAGTAATAATTCACATTTTATGTGAGCAACAAATAACATTGTTTTATAAAATATATTTTTATATTTTTTATAAAGGCTTCCTTCATGCATTTGCCAAAACAACGGCGACTTGATGGTGAGCTAATGGAGAGCACATGCCAGATGCTGCATATGAAGGCAAACAAAAAAATTCTACAAGACCATATACATAACGTCTCAGGCAAGAAAGTCCTGCTGAAAGACCTTCACAATATTGGCACATCAAACCGACCACATCACGAAAACAACTTTGAGAATCTTCTGGCGGAAATGCAAAAATATAAAGGTTAGTACATATCCAGTATTCTGATGCTTTGTTGATAGAACTGTAATAACTAATATGGTGGCCCAGGCCCATTTCTAATTTCAAACTTAATTTTCAATTTCAAACTCAATTTCCAATTTTTGTTGCACATTCCCCTAAACAAGACCCTATCTGGCGCATTTCATACAGCTGTTAATCCCCCTCGCATACGAATCGAGTTTGAAATTGGAAATTGAGATTGAAATTAGAAATTGAGTTTGAAACTGGAAATACCATAGGTGGCACTCCTGGGCCACCATACTGTAACGAAACACGTACCACCCGAAACCAATCCGATCTCGATAATAGCTTCTTGATTGATTCCCAAAAATATTGAAACTTCATCCTATTCTGTATATTTTCATGATTTTGCAATAAAATCTATTTTAACCAACTATTACATTTTTGATTTTTCTTAATTTTACATATATCACTTTAAGCAGATAATTAAAATTACAACAGTAATAGGTCAAATGACGCAGAAATGATGAGAAATAGAATTTATCGAAATTATACCCTGATGGATCAAGTTTAAGCTTTTCAAGCCTTTCACAACAATTCTCATTACTTGATATTCTACATAATCTAATGAAAAACATTTTTTATTTTGCAGATGCCACAGTAGAAGTTTGCATAGATGAGAACAGCGTTCTGCAAGCCATCTACTTCCAGACGAGAGAGATGCAGCAGTCGTTCGAAGCCTATCCAGAGTTGCTCTTTCTGGATGCAACGTATAAATTAAACGACTTGCGAATGCCATTATACGTGCTTATGACTGAGGATGGCAATGGGGAAAGCGAGATAGTTTGTCTATGGCTAGTTGTGAGAGAAGACCACGTCACTATACAAAAAATGGTAGAAATTTTTAAGCAGGCAAATCCAAGTTGGGACATGGTTGAAGTCATCATGAGTGACAAGGACATGGTAGAGAGAGATGTCCTGAGAGAACAATTTCCGGATGCCACAATGCAGATATGTTTGTTTCACACACTGAAAAGTATGAGGCGTGAGATAAGTGCAGAAAAGCTCGGCATATCTCAGGCAGAACGAAATACAGCACTCGAGATATTGCAGCGGATCGTTTATGCGAAGACAGAAGCTGAATATGATGCACTGTATAACCAGTTGAAGGCAACTTCACCAAAGTCAGTTGTTGACTACTTCAATAAAAACTGGCACGCGATCAGAAAAGAATGGGCTGATGGGTTAAAAAATGGCGTGTGTCATTTTCAAAATCGCACCAACAATCGCCTGGAAAGCACAAACCAAAAAATTAAAAGTGTAGTCAGTAGATACTCTGGAATCAAGCAATTTTTCATTGACTTGATGAAATGCATAAAATGTCTCAAGACTGAACGAGACCACCGAGCTCTAGATGCAGTGATGAAAACACCACTTGTGGGGCAAGAGCAGGAACCAGTGTCAGCTGCGCAGCAATATCAAAAACTTTTGACACCATATGCATTTGCTTTTGTTCAGAAGCAATTGAAATTACAAGACAAATGCACGATTAGCAAAAATGTTGAAGATGGTGTGGAGTTTACTAGGCAGTCAGGAAGTATATGTGTAAAAATAGATTACTGCCCTTGTGGCCTTCAAGCAGCCATGAAGCTTCCTTGTTGCCATGTTTTGGCTGCCAGACAACACAAAGGAGTGCCAGTGTACTGTGAAGATCTATGTGCAAATAGATGGAGGCTGGACTACTTTAAGGGCAGGCAGCGTGTGTTCAGTGCATTCGAGGACGACACTGCTGAGGACACAACTAGTAATGGTGCAGCTTGCCACCAGCTGCCTCGCAGGACTGGACGAATCTTGACTGAGCAGGAAAAGTATCGTGAAGGCTCTTCTGTTGCACAAGATCTGGCTCAGCAGCTATCCAGCTTTGGATCTGATGATTTCAGATATAACCTTGGTGTGCTAAAGGTTATAAACCAAATGTGGAGAGAAGGAAAGAAGATAGCTGTGGCAGAGTTCAGCTGTACCAATGCAGGTAATGTGAAACAATATGGTCTTTGCACCAAGTGCTTCAAAAACTAAAATATAAAGTAACCGCAGTGTTATTATATTCTCGTAGTGATGGGAATCGCTTGGTATTTTATCATCGATCATCGCTTAGACCCAACCAATCAATGATCACAGATAATTGGTTGAATGTCATTGATCGCGGCTACCAGATATTGAAATATATCTATATTAAACAATACTCTAAAAGCTATGTAACAGTATAATACTTGCTTGCTTATGTTTGGTGTAGGTTAGATTTACTGTATCCAAGCTGTAACGTAACTAAAATAAAAATATAAAAGTCATTTCATCAGTGTTTGCAAATTTTAATTAAATGTTTAATTTAAAATTTTTTTTGATAATTGATTATTTATTTTTATAATCCAGCTCTTCGCCAGGTGCTGCGAACGAATGACTGACTTTTGATTATAATCGATCATCGGGACATTACTAATTATTCAGTGCATTTGCTTGCAGAATGTTATGATGATAACAACAGCAACAATGCTACGGAGTCTGACCATCGTAGAGAACCAGGACCAGGAAATGGTGGAGTTGATCTTGGAACTCCAAATTTAGAGTTTGATTGCAGTAATGAAGGTATATAGATTATGTAACATTGTGTTCATGTAAAAATGCATATATTTAACATTAAACAACAGAGTAACAGCTTGTTCTTATCAAAGAGAAACATGAATTAATTATTTTATTATTATTTAAACACGCTGAGAAAAGTAATCATTGATCTCTGTTTGAAAGTTTTATTAATTTGTTTAATCAGAAAGGCATTCAAATGTTTTCATATTTTATATGCTCAGGTTCAGCTTCAGGACTGGATAAAACCAACAACAGCAACACAGAGATTGTGACACAAAGTGATGAAGTTCCTTTTGAAAATGATGGTAAAAAAAGCAACAATTCCATAAAAAAGTACCATTCATTCATACAGTGTTGTGTAAAATGCCAACACCGTCACACTTTACCTTTAATAATCAATTATATATACTATATATAGCATATATCATCAACATGGGTACTGCGTGTAATCTCCACTTTGAAGCATGGCAATTCTAATAGATACCAGCTGTCATCTGCACTAATGAGGTGGTCCAATTAATTTATACATTTACATCGAAATAAGCCCAGCTTTTCCTATCATATCTTCGGTTAACAAATAATATTTGGTTATGTAAAGAATGCGGGCCTGTAAAATCCCTTTCCTACAGACCTGGCTGGCCTGTGAATTATCAAACTAATTTCTACCCCTCCTAATGGTTCGTTTCTTATTTGTTTTTGCAGGTCTGAACATCAGGTGCATAAAAATGCCACCAAAAATGCTGAAAAGAGGGCGGCCAAAGGGAGCTGGATTGACGACCATTGGCATCCCAAAAAAAAATGGGTCAAGTAAAAAGCCTGCCTCATTTGTCAAGAAGTCAGGGTTGGAAAAAGAGAAAAGTACGTTATTTTTTTAGCTCATCTGACATAGTCGTGCAAATAGTTGTTGCTACTACGTACGATGGGAGCTTCCATCTTTAATCTGAAGACACTTAAACGTACGCGCCATCTCGTGGCAACTTTCATAACGATCCCAACGAACATTCCTTTGAGAAGGTTCCTGATACCATCCCTGTGCATTCCTCTGTTTCGGCGTGTATGTGAACACATTTCGGGCACTAACAGGGTGTTCACAGAAATCCCCACCACTCCACCACAGAGTCACCGCAGTAGACGTTAGATGAGCGCTGTCGCTCCGCGGCACTTGTTCAATTATATAGGTTAAAATAAATCTAGAATGTGTTTGTTTTTTTGGAGGGATATAAGAATTTTTAGGGAGTTTGAGAACTTACACTTGTGATTTTGCTAGATAGAAGCATAATAAATGTTTGTTAATTTGGAGTGACATAAACAGATTACATACAAAATTTCCCTTTCAGCGTGTGGCATGTATATGTGGATTGTACTAATTCTCTTTTGTAGTTTTATTTTGTCATTAAATTAATTAACACTTTTTTTCAGTTATTCTCTCATGGTTTGTAGAAGACAACATAGTAGAGAAGGCTGTTCACGATGAGCAGCTTATAGAAGAAAACCATGTAGAATGTCGTCCCGAAAAAATCCATGAAGGCTGCCTTGACAAGAGCGTAGACTTATACATGGTTCGACATCATTTTAGTACAGATGCTTGGCATCTTGTAATGCAAGTATTCCAACTGAAACAGCAGGTGCATGAATGGGTATGCAAAGTTTGCCAGCATGACTTGTCAGAATGTGAATCAATCATGTGTGATTGTTGCTTGCAATGGTACCATATTAAGTGTGTTGGTTTGAAGGCTGTACCGAAGGCAAAGCATTGGATGTGTCGCTTCTGCTATCGGCATTAGGTCATTGTATCCCCCGAACGAGTTCGAGGGATACTATGGATTTGGCCTCGTCGCGCCTTCTCTACCTGTGCCAGTAGAGAAGTTTTACTTTTCGTTTTGTTTAAAATTGTACATTTGCTGTAATAT
>NW_014577998.1:116254-123030 GCF_000485595.1 Priapulus caudatus | reverse complement strand
TGAAAAAGTTCATGTAAGTTATTGTAGCGATGAACGTTTAGAGAGAGAGAGAGAGAGAGAGAGAGAGAGAGAGAGAGAGAGAAAGAGAGAAAGAGAGAGAATTTGTGGCGTTCTATCTACGCACCTCATGCAAACCGACCAGGCTTCATGCAAACTGACCATCTTCTGCAGGCCGGTGCACTCTAAATGCAGCCATTACAACTTGCAGCGAAACTGCTAATTAAAAATAGCACACACTTGCTAAAACAATGGGAATACACACACACACACACACACACACACACACACACACACACACACACACACACACACACACACACACNGTAAATATAACTTGCTGCGCGCATCCTGCTCGCGCGGCGCGCGCCGCGCGATGTGTGTGTGTGTGTCGTGTGTGTGTGTGTGCTTGGGTGTTTGTTGTGGGTTGGGTTGTGTGTGTGTGTTGTGTGTGCTGCTGTGGTGTGCTGTTTGTGTGTATGTGTGTGTGTATGTGTGGTTGTGCGTGCGTGCGTGCTGTCCGCGCGCTGTGGTGTGGGGCTGCCTGTCTATTTCGATAAGAAGCACGTAGTTGCTGTAGCGATACAACTACTTCACAGTCGACGAAACGCAAAATCACACAGCGCCGGGTACAGAGTTCTCGGGTGGTACCTATGCATCCTCTACGTCGGTACACAAAAACAGTTCTTAAGTTAAACGTGTTTGTTCAACGTTAGGATGGCGTATGCGTATCCAGTCGCCGCGTGGAATTTCCGGCCTGTGGAATCGGGCGCGGGCACGTGAGCTGGTATCAATAGCGCTCCCTTTGTTATATAGCTCCTGTTGGCTCTATATTCAGTTACGCATCGTGTTCCGTCGTTACATGCAGAACAATGTTTCGAGTTATTCTCGTCCATTTCATCGATCTGCTGTGTTCTGCCTACATCCCGCTATCGTGGGTGTTTTCCTTTCTATTATGAGGTGGCATCTATTTCATTCTCTGTGCTATCTAAAGATTCACAACATGCCAGAGAGGTTGCCTGAAAATGGCCACCCTACTAATTAATTGCAACCCCTATGACTAGCTATAAGTTATGAATTATGTGATAAAGCTATACAATATCCTATATATTATATTATATATAATTATATGATATAATAATATATTATATTAATATATATAATTAATTATATAATACTATTACGTTACTAATATATACTATACATAATATATTTAGCCCGTTATATATATACGCCCTCTCTCAATTATTGCAAAATGCTCGCTTAAGGCCTGTGTTAAATTTACGATAGTAGTATTTTTCTCTATGTTTAGCTGCTAGATTATGGTAGGGCCCACGTGACGCCAATAGCCGAATTTTCGGTCTTCATCGACGCCGGTGTTTTAGCAGCGTCTATCATTTTATTTT
Source organism: Priapulus caudatus (assembly GCF_000485595.1). Taxonomy (NCBI): domain Eukaryota; kingdom Metazoa; phylum Priapulida; class Priapulimorpha; order Priapulimorphida; family Priapulidae; genus Priapulus; species Priapulus caudatus. The sequence continues at coordinate 121,627 of NW_014577998.1, read as the reverse complement.
TTTTTTATTTAAAAAAAAATATTATTATCTTGTTTTTTTAATTTCTATATTTAAATAAAATAAAATAAAATAAAATAAAATAAAAATAAAATAAAAACGCTGCACTGGCCCAGCAACGCCATAGCACCATAGCCATACTATGGTGGCCCAGCAACGCCATAGCCCACAATGCAACTCGGGTAAACCTTAAACATTAGACTGGTGCTCGCTTGCACCCATCGAGTAACTAAGCTGAGAGGTGGCACGTACGTTTACATACACACGCACGCACGCATTCATGCACGCAGGTGTACGTGCACACGCACGTACGCACGCACGTCTACGTGCACATGCATGCACGCACGTACGTGTATCTGTACACACACGCACGTACGCACCAACGCATTCATGCACACACGTGTACGTGCACACGCACACACGCACGCACACACACAAGCATGCACGCATGCCCGCACGTGTACGTGCACACGCACGCACACACGCACGCATGCACGCACGTGTACGTGCACACGCACACACACACGCACGCACGCACGCACGTGTAAGTTCACACGGACGCACGCACGCACGCATGCACGCACGTGTACGTGCACACACACGCACGCTGCACGCACGTGTACGTGCACTACATGAACAGCGCTTTCTATAAGAACATGTGGTCATTCATCTGTAAATGTCAAGCAGCACGCTTCGCTTCTGCCAACCACAACACATAACAAATACACGTGACCTGATCTATGACGTCACGTGAAACATCGCTATTTCTTTCTCTACAGCCCCTTTGACCTCCTCTATATCGATAGTGTAGTCGATATATTTCATGCCAAAGTGGTGCAGACGGCGAGAAAACGTCCGAGGGCTCCAGGAATACATCGGATATTCAATTTTCATAAGATCTACAATCTCTGATTGACGTAAGTTACGTTGAATGTACGTTTTAAGATCATTTTGTAACGCTAAGTCATCTTCGCAATCCGAGTTTCTTATTCTAGACGCCATGATGGAGCGAAGACAGGCTCGCAAGGAATTGTGGGATATGTATAAGGTAGACTGGTGCTTGCTCCCACCTCTCGGCTTTGTTACTCGATGGGTGCAAGTGAGCACCAGTCTAATGTATAAGGTTTACCCGAGTTGCATTGTGGGCTATGGCGTTGCTGGGCCACCATAGTATGGCTATGGTGCTGACACGTGACCACTATTAAATCACTTCCGGTTCATTACCCTGTTAGGTTAGAGGATGTGACGCGTCATCGGCCGACCAATCGGAGGGCTCGAAGCTCGTGCACTAAAGCTGACGCGACGTTTCGTGGTTGCATTATTTAGGCTGGCTATCGTGTGTGGCAATGACAGACACATTGAGATGGGTGGATGGTTACTGGTAATTTAAAACAAATTCTTTCAATGTATGGCCTCCATTGGACTGCGCGACTGTTTTTCAGGCACAAATGTGGTGTCGTTTAGTAAATTTGCGATATTTTTTTAAAACGCCGGACAACATTTTCATAACTCTAATGGTGCACAGCTGAAGTACATGGCTACCTAGCTTTAATATTGCCACTACACAGACACACACACTCACGCGCGCACGCACACACATGTGCACACACACACAAACATAGTAATTGTTTTACTATATAGTTATAGTTATATTATTGATTATCGCTGCATCTCGTGTTAAACTTTAGCCAGATGCCATGCGCGCCCACCTTGAGCATCCGTTTGCCTGAGCGTTTTCCAAATATTTCTCAGCGCGAAATATTTCCGTAGCGGTTTAGCGGAGACGGATTGGCGGAAAAACTAATGAATCGCTCGCTTGTATAACTTGTTGACAGTGCGCCGCGTTTCAGGATTCTTTAATCAGACGCACCGTCGATAAAGTGTTTGCTAGCCAGTTCACTGAGGGTGGGCGGGGTACGGGGATTTTTAAAACACACGTCGAAAGTTGGTAGAAGGAGGAGATCGTGCCCACCAAGTAATTACTGCGGGGTGTGGGTGTAGCGTAATTTATTTGTTTTGTTTTAGTTGAGTTTTTGTCTTGCGCCTCTCGAGTTCTGGTGTCTTGCGTAATTACTGGACTACTCGGTATGAAAGCCCTGTAGCTTCGGATACACATCGCCTGAAAAAAGAGTATACAAAACTTTACCATCTCCCAAAAGAAGTTTGTTGCGAAAGTGGGCAGGAGATTGAAGGCGAGAGGCATCCTGCGATGTGCGTCCGAGGATATGTGTGGACCTCAATACGCTGTGATTCTTTTGCGCGATTTGCCTTGCATGATAGTGTCCTACGATTTATTAATGATTTGAATGTTCTATACTTAATTGTATAAACGTTATAGTTAACGTGTAATTAATATGATGTGTGTGTGTGGGTGGGTGTGTGTGTGTGTGTGTGTGTGTGTGTGTGTGTGTGTTTGTGTGTATGTGTGTGTGTATGTGTGTTTGTGCGTGCGTGCGTGTGTGCGCGCGTGCGTGTGTGTGTCTATTCGATAAAAGCACGTAGTTGCATGTAGCCGATAAACTACTCACAGTCGACGAAACAAAATCATACAGCCGCGTACGGTTTCTCGGTGCGTACTATGCATCCTCTCACGTCGTACACAATAACACGTCTTAAACGTTAAACGTGTTTGTTCAACGTTGGTGGCGTACGTATCAGTCGCGTGAATTTCCGGGCCTGCTGGAATCGTGAGCTGTATCAATAGCGCTTCCCTTCTCGTTATTAGCTCCTGTTGCTCTATATTCAGTACGCAGTGGTTCCGTCGTAATGAGAACATGTTTCGGTTACCTCTCCCATTCATCGATCTGCTTGTTTGCTACATCGCCTATCGTGGTGTTTTCCTTTCTCATTATGAGGTGGATCTATCTATCTCTGTCTATCTAAAGATCACAAATGCCCAGGAGAGGTTGTGAAATGCCCCCCTACTAATTAAATTGCAACCTATATAGCTTATAAGCTTATGAATTATGTGATAAAGCTATAATATATATTATTAGCTTATATATATGTATATATATATATATATATATATATATATATATATATATGTATATATATATATATTGCAAAATGCTCTGTAAGGCACTGTGTTACAATATACGATCTAGTAGTATTTTTCTCTATATTAGCTGCAGTGCATGCACGCTCGCACATTGTTAATCTAATCGGCCCGTGAAAATCACTTCATGCAGTGTCTCTGTACATGAACAAACAGAGTCTCAGGCGCGATATAGGCTAACCCCTAGTCTTATTGTGATCTTAATAAAATTCTGTGTGAATCAGAGACATACATATTTACATTCGCTTGTCCGGGATACGTAAAGTATACATACCGAATAGTATCAGTATACATAGAGATAGGGTATAGATACAGAGCTCGAGCGTGCATGGTATGTACATCACAGATATATCACTATTCGATAGTAAGTCGTGACCTCTTGCATGTTGAATATTGATTTTAAAACGACAACTGTATGTATGCATGACAATGTCGTGTTTGATATAACCACTTCCGGAACATGCGGATTGTTTGTAATTTATTCATTAATAATTAACTAGGCGTTGAAATCCTGATAGTTCTGCCTAACGGTATGGTAATCCCGCAAGAGGTAAACACAGTACGACGCGTAAACGGTTATTATGTGTGTCTGCGTGTTTATAACTTGTAGATCCTATCAAAGTAAGCAATCGTGTTTGGCGGATATCCTTCGTTGGATGATTCGGGATGTTATCCGATCTGGGTTCTTGTTAAAACAGGATAACGGACGTGGCGATTTGACACACCTCGAACGGTCCAGTCTGCTGATTTAAGTGTGTAGTTCCCCACAGTGTGCAAGCTTGTTACATTAGTGCTGCAAGGCTGTGGGGGGTTAGTTATCGTGGATCCCTGGGGTGTCCGAAAAAATCTAAAGAATTTCCCGTCTTCCACGCCTTAATTACGTACCGGGTCGAGACACTCGGACTTTCACGCTTGTCGAAGGAGCTGGTTCGCTGGTTGAAACCTACAAATTATGTATCGTCGTATTTTCATACACGCTCTCCTGAAATGCAAGACGTGTCTGTTGGACGTTTGGCTGAGTCATGCTTCTTGTTAGACCCCGTGGATGGATGCGTCACAGTTGATCGTGTTACGATATTTCGATGCAATCTTCATCGTGTTGCTCGTAGAGACCGGGCATCGTCGGTGGCATATGCACGCACGCACGCACGCACGCACGCACGTACACGCGGGCGCACGCACGCTCACACTTCCGTATCGTAACCCATCGTTGTTAATAATTGCAGCGTGCGAACTACGGCGACCATACGTTCTATTGACATTTCCAATTTATCGCGCGGGCAATAAACGCAAGTAACCAATCACATTCACGGCCTATATACCCGATACGCCAGATATTACAGATATAATAGGCGTTCACTCGTTTGCTGGATATAAATAGTTAATAAAACGATAGCTACAGCGCATACACATTAAACTGACGCGTCGACACTGTCCGTGTGTATACGTAACGAAGATCCGGAAAATGATCACAGGAAACTTTGTCACACAGAAGATTTGTCGTACGGAAGACTGGTCGCAAATAGTAAACCTCGGTTCGCTACCATAACGAGGAAAGCGGAGTGGGGAGGGGAGGAGGAAGGGGGGATGAGAAAGAGATAGATAGAGAGATCGCGGGCGCGCGCGAGAGAGAGAGAAGAGAGACGGGAGAGAGGGAAAATGTGATAATGTAGAGGGGGCAAGAGAGAAGGACGGGGATAGGAAAGAGTTGTTGTCTATATTAGCTCTGCTAACCACTGTAACTCGTGGCCCGGGGCTACATACAAACGATAGTCATTCCCTCGTGGGCTCAACTGAACCGCTATGAATCGCCCGTAGCTTAACAGAGACGATCGACAAAGTCAAACATTGCAGTCTTAGTCATCGACAGAGCAAATATTTGAATCGCGCTTAACAGTTCGAGCGGTACAATGTGGTTCTAGATCAGATTATAAAGTTAGTCAATGGCGTGCTATTGTACTTAATGCCGTTATGGCTCCACGGAGCGATGAGGGCCCAATAGCTTCTAGATAGTCCCGACTTCGGGTCTTTCTCTCGCTGTTTCAAGTCATGTATTGAATTACTTTCTAGTCACGCGATCATCGTACTCTCGCCTTCTCGCTTGCTACCGGTATATTTCACGACATATTGCCACGTGCACGACAATAGCATGACAGTCTCACTCACTCTGCGGCGCGCAAGATGCGTCTTCACAACGCAAGACAAATCCACCCAAATAACGAACACAGTCTAACACAAAGCACACCACACACACACACAATTACACACAGTGCCACACACCATATCACACACAGCACACACGACACACACACCAGCAT
>NW_014577998.1:109435-116229 GCF_000485595.1 Priapulus caudatus | reverse complement strand
AGATGAATTTTTATCTACATTTTGATTCCAAGTATTCTTACCCTCTCACCTTTATACCCACTCCGGCTTCCTTTCGTACATTAAAATAACCTTTCAATAAAAATTAAAAAAAGTAATAATAAAAAAATAAAAAATAAAAATAAAGACTCGCCTGTTAAACACCCCGCGAATATACTCGCTATGGCCGTCATGGCGCCACCATACGTAGTGTCATGCACCGCTCGCACAATTGTTAATTTCTAATGGCCCGCTTTAAACCAATCACTACCCATTCATGCAAAGTGTCCGCTGTGCATGAACACACAAAGTACTCGGGCGCGATCATAGGCCTACCCCTAGTCCTCATTAAGAGATCTATAAAATACGCGTGGTGAACTCAGAGACATCACATATTATTGTACCATTCGCTCTGTCTGGGCCTAGTGAGAGTATACAGTACCCAGTGCCCGATAGCACCCAGACTTTCCTATATGGGGCGGGGCGGGTTGTTTTTCACATGTTGGCAATGTTGCTCGGCAGGGGCGTGTACAGGATTTACAGGGGTCCTGAACCGGTAACGCCATAGTTCGAGCACGCGCGAAGGGGGGGTCTGGTCTTAAATTTTCTTTTAAGTTAACACCCCCATCACGATCGTTTTTTCCTCCCTGCGCGAGCAAGGGGGGATCCGGACTCCCTGGACGCCCCTGTACACGCCCTGCTCGCGCAGAAGCGAACCAGGCGACGGGAGCGAAGCGACCGACCGGGGGGAGGGTGTGGGAGGTGGGTGTTCACTGTTCACCCTCCCGCACGATGGAGATTTTGCAATTATTACACTAAAATGGAGCGACCTGAGGTGAAATTCTTGCAAATTTTCAAAAAAAAAATTTTTTGGCTTGGGGGGAGGGGCTCGGGGGGGGTTCGTTCGAACCCCCCGAACCCCCCCTGGCTACGGGCCTGCATACCGAATACTATACATAGAGATAGAGTATAGATACAGAGCTCGAGCGTGCATGGTATGTACATAACAGATATATCACTATTCGATAGTAAGTCGTGAGCTCTTGCGTGTTGAATATTGATAATTGATTTATTTTTTAAACGACAACTGCATGTATGCATGACAATGTCGTGTTTGATATAACCACTTCCGGAACATGCCGATTGTTTATAATTTATTCATTAATAATTGACTAGGCGTTGAAATCCTGACAGTTCTGCCTAACGGTATGACAATCCCGGAGTAGGTAAACACAGTACGACGCGTAAAAAGTTATTATGTGTGTCTGCGTGTTTATAACTTGTAGATCCTATCAAAGTAAGCAATCGTGTTTGGCGGATATCCTTCGTTGGATGATTCGGGATGTTATCCAATCTGGGTTCTTGTTAAAACAGGATAACGGACGTGGCGATTTGACACACCTCGAACGGTCCAGTCTGCTGATTTAATTGCGTAGTTCCCCACAGTGTGCAAGCCTGTTACATTAGGGCTGCAAGGCTGTGGGGGTTAGTTATCTTGGATCCCTGGGGTGTCCGAAAAAATCTAACGCCTTAATTACGTACCGGGTCGAGACACTCGGACTTTCACGCTTGTCGAAGGAGCTGGTTCGCTGGTTGAAACCTGCCAATTATGTATCGTCGTATTTTCATACACGCTCTCCTGAAATGCAAGACGTGTCCGTTGGACGTTTGGCTGAGTCATGCTCCTTGTTAGACCCCGTAGATGGATGCGTCACAGTTGATCGTGTTACGATATTTTGATGCAATCTTCATCGTGTTGCTCGTAAAGACCGGGCATCGTCGGTGGCATATGCACGCACGCACGCACGCACGAACGCACGCACGTACACGCGGGCGCACGCACGCTCACACTTCTCTATCGTAAGCCAGCGTTGTTAATTGCAGTGTGCGAACTACGGCGACCATACGTTCTATTGACATTTACAATTTATCGCGCGGGCAATAAACGCAAGTAATATACCCAGCAAACGAGTGAACGCCTATTATATCTGTAATATCTGTAATAGCTGGTATATAGGCCGTGAATGTGATTGGAATAGCTATTAAAACGATAGCTACAGCGCATACACATTAAACTGACGCGTCGACACTGTCCGTGTGTATACGTAACGAAGATCCGGAAAATAATCACAGGAAACTTTGTCACACAGAAAATTTGTCACACGGAAATCTGGTCGCAAATAGTAAACCTCGGTTCGCTACCATAACAAGGAAAGCGGAGTGGGGAGGGGAGGAGGAAGGGAATATGAGAAAGAGATAGATGGAGAGATCGCGGGCGCGCGCGAGAGAGAGAGAGAAGAGAGACGGGAGAGAGGGGAAATGTGATAATGTAGAGGTGGGCAAGAGAGAAGGACGAGGTTAGGAAAGAGTTGTTGTCTACATTAGCTCTGCTAACCACTGTAACTCGTGGCTTGGTGCTACATTCAAACGATAGTCATTCTCTCGTGGGATAAACTGAACCACTATGAATCGCCCGTAGCTTAACAGAGACGATCGACAAAGTCAAACATTGCAGTCTTAGTCATCGACAGAGCAAATATTTGATTCGCGCTTAACTATGGTGGCCGAGATGGCTACGGATATTTTTATTATTTATTTTAACATTCTTTCATTCAAGTTTATCATTCCAATTATTTTATTTCCAATTATTTTCATTCAATTTCATTGGTATTTCATATTATTTTCCATTCACAATCATTTCATTCAAAATCATTTTTATTTCAAATTCATTTAGATTCCAAATTCTTTTTATTTTAAAATCATTTTATTCAAATTCATTTTTATTTTCAAATTCAGTTTCGTTTCAATATCATTTTTATTCAAATCTTCATTTTCATGTTTCAATTTCATTTTTAATCCAAATTTATTTGGAGCGCCAAATCGCGCGTGTGGCCCGAGATGGTACGGAATACTTGCAGCTGGAGGCGGAGGTGATACAGACCACAGAGTAGACCGTTGTTCTCTTAGTGGGACTCAAAAACTTCCAAAACAAGGGAACAAACGCATCATTTGTAAAATGTTTTGTGTTGGTTTATGCACTGGATAGATAAGTAACGTTTCCTGATGCTATTTTCGATGAAAACAACACATTTTACTCTATGCTAATATGAAAATAATAATATCACTATAATTTCAATTCTTTGTGTAAATGTGTTAGTTTTTATATGATCCTAAAGTTATGAGAAGGGTTGGGCTCGTCGTAATCAATACTACTAAACACAACTCATTCCAGGGGACGCTGGCCATTTTGGAATACTAAAAACATTGGATCGGGAACCAGAAACCACACAAAATATCTTAAATCAATTAAGAAAATCAAAAGGAGGAAAGGGCTAGCGGTATTAAAAGTACGATCATTAAAGAGGATAGGCGGAGATAAATAATACTGAACAAGTAACTGGAATATGAATGGGGAAATAACTCAGGCGGCTACGCAGCAAAGTGCAAAAGGGCTACCCCCGGACTGGGACAACCACACACACACAACAGACACACACACAAACACACACAAACCACACACACACACCACAACCACACACGCCGCGCGCCGCCGCACGGCGCAGAGAAGTGTAAGACGCACTAGAGAAAAAACATCTTAAACCTTATATTTTATAATCGGCGCTTAAACTATTTTGAATCGCGATTAAAACAACTGTTCTGATTGGCCGTGATTTTTAATCGCGCTTAAATCGGTATTTAATCGCGTTAAAACACACTGATTCTGCATGGGCTGGAATTCATATCGCGCTTAGATATTTTAAGCGCCAGATTAAATAGGTTAGGTTTGGGCTCGGTAATGGTTTTCCAGTATTAATCAGTACGCGTGACAGGCCGGTAACTTAACCTAGCTGTCCCGGCCCTTCATTAAAGCTTGCAAGCTCGCGAGTTCGCGGCGCACCGCGTGGCGCTTATATTCACGAACTGACTCTCTTGCGGTATCCTTGGGGGCTCGAGAGCTGGCTCGGTAGATGGAGTGAAGAGCGTTAATCAACTGATCATTTCAGAGGCGAGGGATGGTGCGCGCGGGCTGGCGGTATAATTGGGCCTGGTAAGAAATGAAGTCACACTATGCAAACAGTGCACCGAGCTCAGGCTCTCTTAAAGCCATGCCTAAACTATATAGAATCTTCGCAACAATAAATGATACTCGTTACAACCGCTTGTACGCACCCCCTTCTCCCACCACCACGCCATTTATTTCATCCAGCTACAATCCTGTATTTAAAATGCTAAGCTCGCCTAAACGTCTGCGTACGTATAGTGCATTGTATATAGCTACGTATATACACAGTATAGTTGTTATAAACTTGCTTCGCTATATTATTATGCAAATTTTATCCATTTCCGCCGTCCTTGGTATGGTGTTTGGTCCGCGACTTACAGTTAAATACGAATGACAATGATTGAAACTATGAGACTATAGACTATTATAGACGGCGTAATCCTGTATACAACCTTAAGTATCTTGATTCAAGTGCCATTTAAGATGCGTTTCTATTGAATGCATGCGTGCGGGCGTGCGTGCGTGCGTGCGTGCGTGCGTGCGTGCGTGCGTGCGTGCGTGCGTGTGTGCATGTATGTGTGTAGGCAGACAGACAGGCAGTCTGAGAGACGAGTGAAGTGAAAATAACAAGAGTACTCAGAACGGGGGGGGGAAGATCCACAAACCAGAACCATATACTAAAGGTCTTATACTAAAGATTTATAGATAGTAATTGGTTTAAATACGAGGACAATTTCGATTCGTGTTGATCAGTTATATTATATTACTTGCGTTTATTCTATATAGGTGACGCGGTGTTTTGCCAGAGATGAAGGGACGATACAGATGGGGTCGAGGCCCGCAGTTCCTGGTGGCTTGCAAACTCGATGCAAACTCTGTCACACTGGTCAACTTTCCGCAGAGCATCGTACAGTTTGGCTTCTGTGAGTATATAAATAATCTTGTTTATTAAGTTAACTTTATTTTGAGATCGCCATTATTTTGAAAACCCAAATTAGCTACATCCCCAGAGCGAATGAGATCGTATTTTAGGACCACCCTTTGAACTCGTATAAGAACGGGTTAATCGATAAGAACCCCATTACATGACTTTTCTAACGCAGTGCGCACATACCCTTTGCCTCTCATAATATGCCTACATATTCGAAAACCCAGTCTTATTCACAGCGTGTGCCTTTTACCTATATACACCATTACCTTAACCGAGATGCTGCGTGCTTATAAATACTTTTATATACACAAGCACCTAATCTAACAACACGCATTGCGTACGTTAGTCATACACACATATACGAATATGTACTCATTATCAACCATAACGATCACCGAGTGCTCTTTTTCACAGCAAATGCGATTGATCCAAGGCAACCACCGATCCACGGCACACCCCTGCATGGACGCGTAGTACTGTAGGCGTCAAATGTTGTGCACGTTTACGCAGAATTAAACACGCTATTATGCGAGACTCCACCGGAATGCTCGCGTTCGCTTCAGCAAACGTTTACTCTACGGTCGGACGCTGACGTGCATGACTGTTATATTACGATAAATAGAAAGCCGCCGACTATGCCTATATATGCGACTGTTAGAACGGCGCTTCTGACAAACATTTATCTGCTGTTTGAGCTGTAGAATTGAATAGATAGATATAGAACTGGATACGTGTTGATACACACATAGATCACGCGTATGTTGACACGCGTGTACGTCAGTAATGGATATATGGCGAAATGCTATATAATACTGGAGATAAAACAAAAACTATAGCGCTTAAATGATTGCATTTAATATTACATATTTTAGCTAATGTCGTGTGTGTACACGTGTGTCACACACACACACACACACACACACACACACACACACACACACACACACACACACACACACACACACACACACACACACACACACACACACACACACACACACACACACACACACACACACACACACACACACACACACACACACACACACACACACACACACACACACACACACACACACGGCTGCAGCGGCAGAGTCGATCTGTGTCTCGTAGAGACGGTCCAATCCTCCCCTTCACACATGTTCATTGCATTCACTTCATAAACTCAACGACATCCCGTAACAAGCTAGTTGAATTGGGGGGTTAGTAGTGTGCAGTGGTAATCTATCTGCGTCAGATAGAGACACGTCCACGCCTCCCCCCTCTCACGTGTCTAACAGGACTGGCCAGTGTCCACGCGTCAGTGGTGGACAGTGGCAATACCCAGTGACCGCACGTGTGCATGACAAAATCCGATCCAATCTACAATATTTCTTTGGCTCGCAGCATCGCGCCTATAGGGTTTCCACCTCTGCTAATATACACATGGCGCTCGGACGTCAGTCGCTGTTGACTGCGAAGATAACTTTCTTCGGCCGATCTCATACGTTCAAACTGATCGCTGGCGGGCATCGGTGGACAGTGGCATTAACCAGTGACCGCACGTGGCCGTGGCTAGCCAGAGCGCGTGCGCACATGCACTGCCGAAGCCAAGAATGCTAACAGGACGATCGTTCAGGATGCGATGTTATCGTTGCTGGGGCTGCTGCTAAATACGGTAGCTACACCGGCGGCAGAGGGGGACAGAGCAGAGAGAGGGAGAGAGAATGAGAGAGAGAGAGAGAAAGAGAGAGAGAGAGAGGAGAGAGAGAGAGAGGCGCGCGAGAGAGAGAGAGAGAGAGCGAGAGAGAGAGAGAGAGAGAGAGGGGCGCGCGCGAGAGAGAGAGAGAGAGAGAGAGAGAGAGAGAGAGAGAGGAAGGAAGA
>NW_014577998.1:107922-109410 GCF_000485595.1 Priapulus caudatus | reverse complement strand
CCTAATTTGCCGGTGCATTCGATGTAACCAAACGCTCGAAACAAACACAACCGCCATTAATTCTAAACTCTTGCGTGGCGCCCAGACGCAGCTAGCCGATATAGCGAACATCTGCGGTAAACGAGGCATTGGCAAAATTATTGTGGCAGCTATGGAAATTCCTTGTAAACTTAAGCGGGAGTTTCTTATATAATCTTCTTTCTGTTTTTTTCTCCTTCGTTTTCTTTCCGATGCACTGAATTGAACTGCTCTGCCAACCATTGTTTATCGTTTAGTTGATCTAGCCTCTGATCTATCGTGAAGATCCCCCTTCACGATAGATCAGAGGCTAGATCAACTAAACGATAAACAATGGTGGGCAGAGCAGTTCAATTCAGTCGCAAACATTTTTGTTGGCAGAAAGTAAAAAAACACAAATAGCATTTCGCAGTTTTATTTATAATTTTTTCAAACATAATACACATGAACATATATTATTTATTTTTCCTATGTTCTATATTCTATATAGCTAACACAAATCAAAACAGAAACTGTTTGGGCACCACTTTGTGCACCATACACAAATCACGATGGCATCGACCACAGCAACCAGCGCAGCAACCGAGAGACGCCAGTATCGGTACAGTACTGGGTAAATAGTGTTAATAACACTAATTCAAATCGTCAAGATTTTTGCAAATTTAACCAACGTAAAAACATCAGGTGAGAGTTTGAGGATATATTTAGTAACGTTAGTACTAACTTTTAATGTAAAAAAATTACAAAAATAAGGTTTCAACTATAAATTTCAGGATATTCGTGACGTAGACACTTTAATACATGATTCCGTTGTAAGAAACATAAATTCCTATGACATCATAAGTTTAAATTGACGCAGCTTTTGAATTGAAGTGTCATGCAAGAAGTTGACATGTCACATGACGTGACATTTTGACTTGACATTGTGACGTCGTGACTGTTTATAATGTTTCTGACAACGGGCTCCTGCATTATATGCATTACATTCACTAAACACGCGGAAATCCAGTTTTTTTCTCGACGTTTAACTTTATCGATGTGATGCGGTGACTCGCTCACCCGTATCATGTCTCTGACGTCATCAGTGACGTCACCGCGGCTATTACTACACATGTACGCAGGCAATCAAAACGCTCTTAAAGTACACATGCATCGTTATATATAAAGAAATAACTATGTACAGATGTGACACCTAGTGTTAGCCATCGAATAAGAATGAAAATAAAAAATCGGTAAAATTTCGCATAATAGTCAGGGAATATTATCAGATATCTGGCAAATCTGGGAATAAATTCCTTACCAAGAACTTTCTTCACCAATGTGTTTGTAAAGGTGTCTACTAACATATTTCAAAAGATTTAAATTCAACTCTCCTAGGACAACCCGTAACAGCTGCTGAAAGTTGGGGTACCCGGAACGTTATCCGGGAAAAATTGAATTTTTTTTATTCTGCCTTAAGCAGCTTGTGAG
>NW_014577998.1:106382-107912 GCF_000485595.1 Priapulus caudatus | reverse complement strand
TATATTTATATTATTTTATAGTATAGCTATCTGATTGGCTGCTAATCTTCGATGTAGAAGCGGTAGCTCGATTGGCCAGCGCTCACACACCCACTTTCTTCACGCGAGGTGTACTCGTTTGACACACGCGGTCAGCGTGATTTTTTTTCCTAGGTGAATCAAGAACATAGGGCTGTAATGAGCGCTGCTATTGGTTGAGCTTGTTTTGTCGCTCAATAACGTCACAATGTCGTAATATACATAGCACATCCAAAATTGTTAGTTTTGATATGACTCGATATCCTATCGCGCACAGCGTGGGCATCAAGTATCAAAGGTCAAAGGATCGAATCCCATCCGTTTTCTAATTATTTGTCTGTTTTCTGGATTAAATATTTTCTTTATCTGTTTAACATTTTTTTTCCAATTAACGCAAATATTTACATGATTTATTTACAACATTTTAATAACAACAATTAATTTTTACATCAATTAAAAATTACATTTTTTATATATTTTTTTAAATAAGGTTTGGGTTAGAGTTAGGATTAGGGTTAGGGTTAGGGTTAGGGTTAGGGTTAAGGTCACAATGCAGTGAATGCACCATAAAACAGGAGTTTGAGCACGTGATTTGTATCCACCAATGGCAGCGCTCGTTAGAGCACTATGTTCTTGATTGACCTAGGAAAAAAAATCACGCGCGCGGTCAACTCGGCATGAGGTACGCGGATCTCCAAATGCCATATGAGATATGCCATATGACGTTTATCAGATTCAAGCAAAATGCGCTACCATATAATAATAAACATAAGCTGGCTAGTAGCTCTATCCGTGTAGCTCCCGCTACAGGGATCTACAGGCAACATAGCTCTACCTGTGTAGTCCATTTGCTTCCGCTACATGCAGGGATATACGAACAACGTAGTTCTACCAGTGTAGTCTTTCGCTCCCGCTACAGGGCTATGCAAACAGCAGAGCTCTAGCAGTATAGCCCTTCGTTCTCACTACAGGCCTATGTGAACAGCATAGCTCTACCTGTGTAGCCTCTTCGCTCCCACGGCAGGACTATACGGACAACATAGCTCTACCCGTAGAGCCATTCGCTCTCGCTACAGGGCTATACGAACAGCATAGCTTTACCTGTGTGACCCTTCGCTCCCACTACATGGCTATGTGAACAACGTAGCCATGTGTAGCTTTTTCCTCTCTTTACAGGACTACACGGGAGAGCCAAACGTAAATATGCTTCTTTCGTTCGTGTATCGGCTAGCGGAAGTTTGAAGCTCTGAGCTTTGAAGAGTACGCGCAGTGGCCCAAGTAAACTACAAAAGGTCAATCCAACTATATAACCAATCCATTATAATCGCGTATAAAAGTCATTACTCGTTATTAAAAATACGTTTCTAGTTTGGTGGAAATTATGATGATGGCAGGGATGGCTCTCCAAAGCAAAAAGCTGCGAATCCATTCGCATGAGACTAGTATTATATATATATATATATATATATATATATATATATATATATATATATATATAGTAGTACGTACGTA
>NW_014577998.1:104609-106110 GCF_000485595.1 Priapulus caudatus | reverse complement strand
TGAAAAGCTCGCCCGTGGAAGAATATTTCCTGTAAGCCCGGCACGCACGCACGCACGCACGCACGCACGCACGCACGCACGCACACACACACGTACACACACGCACGAATTATGAATCAAATAAGCTCATTGGATTTCATAATAATATCAAGAGTAATTTTCTTTTGTGATAAATCCATAAAATTAATCTGGTAGCAACAGTTTTGACAAAGACAACTAGACCAGTTCTCGAAACTCGTAACTCTAGCTTGTTAACTTGCTAACAAGTTAGTTTACACGGATTTACAATATAATAAAATTACAGGTATGGGGTACCCTGCAAGCTAGAGCGTCGTACCATCTTTCACCAGAGCTATTAATTTACGATGGATATTTATAACTGAATCGCCCTTTGTCGACGTCTCGTAGCGAGTATCCTAAATTTTGACAACCCCAAAACTCTACTCTAGTAAAAACTTGCCGTCAATGTATAAGATTTCTAGTCATCGTAACTAAACGTAGGTAACACATAAGTTAACAAATCGTAACACACGGATCAATATCATTTCCTAGGTTACATGTAAATTCGGGAAAAGGATCGGACCATGAATCGTCGCATGCCTAGTTATGCTTTGGTCGCTGATATTCGTTTGCCTGACGTGGGGCATCAAGTCACTTGGAAAGGTATCGCAGTAAAACCTTCGTTCGTATCAACCTCCGAATATTCTTCTCGCTATCGCCGTGATGATTCACTGGCATATTAACGCACCGAGAAAATCTCCCGAACGCACAAGGAACAGATGAGAAACATGCAAGGCGGAGATGCCGCATTTGAAGCGACGATCGGCCAAAAAAAGCGGCGGCAAAAAACAACAGAAACACGACGTATTTAATACTCGTACTTATTCACTGAAATATTTACCTTTGTCACGCCTTGTCGTTATTTAGGTGGTCTATGTTACAACCATCTTACCCGTTGTGCTGCTGGGAACCTTGCTGGTGAGAGGTGTTACCCTGCAAAATGGCGGCCAGAGCATCGCCGCCATGTTTGCAACGAGCGCCCTCGCCGATACGGACGGAGAACTCGGCTATTTGGATCACATAATAAACTACGAGGTCATTGTGAGAACTCGTAAACCCCTAATAAACTATGAAGTCAGTCTGAAAATATGTACAGCATTAATAAACTACAAGGTCAGTCTGAGAACACGTACACCAGTAATAAACTATGAAGTCGGTCTAGGAACACGCACACCCTTAATAAACTACAAGGTCAGTCTGAGAACACGTACACCAGTAATAAACTATGAAGTCGGTCTAGGAACACGCACACCCTTAATAAACTACAAGGTCAGTCTGAGAACACGTACACCAGTAATAAACTATGAAGTCGGTCTAGGAACACGCACACCCTTAATAAACTACAAGGTCAGTCTGAGAACACGTACACCAGTAATAAACTATGAAGTCGGTCTAGGAACACGCACACCCTTAATAAACTACAAGGTCAGTCTGAGAACAC
>NW_014577998.1:102994-104599 GCF_000485595.1 Priapulus caudatus | reverse complement strand
CTTCCTATTGCTGACCTCTCAAAGACACAAGACCAGCCACTCCTCTTTCCGGGAGACACGCTCTGGGCGTGAGTGATCAAAGCCCAAGATCCCGAGTTCCAGCACTCCAACTTGAATGGCTGGATGAAGAGGATTCATGCTAATGATGCCAAGCAGAGCACGCAGGTCGACTTCCTCCCGGTCATTGAAGGTGACCCTAATGACCACAGGACCATCTTCACCACTCTCAAAGAGTGCATGCAGCTATACGAGGACAAAGTCGCTATAGTGACCTTCGATCTCCCCATCTGGCTCAAGGCTGTGTATATTATAAAGCAGGCGAATCTACCAATCATTCCAAGGTGAGGGCACTGTGTGTGGGGGGCGTAGTTAGGATTGGTTTTGTATGGTTTAATTAGTTTTGGTGTAATCAACTGTTGGTTTAAAACTATTTTGGTGTAAAGTACTTTTGGTGTTAACATTTTAAGGTTAAACAGCCCGACTCCTGTGCGGGCACAGAATCGAGCATTACTAAACTGAGAATTAGCCATCATATGTTATTGCAGGTTTGAATATTGAATGAATTCTGTAATTATAACTATTTATTTCATTTTTCTCTTCTCTCTCTTCAGGTTGGGTGGGTTTCACCTGCTAAAATCATTTCTCGGGTCCTTGGGTAATATCATGGATGATTCTGGACTCCTAGAGTTGATACAGCTGATCTATCTAGGGAGTATGACGGCCGACCACATCCTGAATGGAGGGTGTTTTGACAAGGCGATCCGCGCTCACCTCCTGATAGATGCAGCCATCTTTCAGTACGTCATGAAACACGCCTTCACTGAGGAGGAACTTGCTGAAATGAGGACCTTCATGGAGAAGGTAGCTGATGGGAAGATGGGAGCCAGACACACAGCACCAATAGTTGCAGTGTTTGAACAGAGATTTAAAGAAACTTTCAAAAGACTCGCCGAGGGAGGAAGAACGCCTGCACTCTGGGTGAAGTACCACTACATGGTCAATGTCCTCAAGATCTTCATCAAAACTGAACGGCTTGCAGACTACGACGGGCACCTGTCCTGCATTGTTACCAGGATGCTGGACACCTTTGCAGCTGCGGGGCATCATCAATACCCCAAGGGCGCACGGCTGTATTGTCAGCTGATAAAGCAACTCGAAACTTCGCCTGGATACAAGACCTTAGAAAGTTTCACTGCCCATGGGAACCACGTTGTTCATTACTCTTGCCATGATTGGTCTGGCACCTGGTGTGACATCTGTATCGAGCAGAGACTGATGAAAGCGGCCAAGTCAGAAGGTGGGTTGAGCAGAGGGAGGATGAGGTATAGTGATTCTGGCCACAAGTGCTGGATGCAAACCCTCAACCACTTCTTGGATGTCAACCAGCTCATGGAGGAAGGTGTCAAGAAACATGGTCCACTCCACAAAGACCTTGCCAAAACACGGATGAAGCGAGATGCTGAAGCGATTGGACTTGCCCTCAAATGGGTCGAGGAGAACAACCCCTTCGACCCTGACCGAGACAAGCAGTTGCTTGTGTTCTTTTCAACAGGATTCACGAGCACTGCAGATGATGCAGTCAACGCTGAGAGAGCGGTTGAAGTA
>NW_014577998.1:81552-96919 GCF_000485595.1 Priapulus caudatus | reverse complement strand
CATTTCCCACTACAAAACATGCAAAAAAGTGCAAAATATTCAAAGACTGTTCCCCAAAGCGGATTTTTGCGGATTTTGGATATGTTGTTCTATGACACATCTTGCATGCTCATCTAATGTAAATCGTCTTTATACCATTTATTTCCGGGTCAAAATGCTCTACTAGCATGCAGACTATATATGTGTGTATATATATATGTGTGTTGGATGTGTGTGTGTGTGTGTGTGTGTGTGTGTGTGTGTGTGTGTGTTGGATGTGTGTGTGTGTGTGTGTGTGTGTGTGTGTGTGTGTGTGTGTGTGTGTGTGTGTGTGTGTGTGGATCCGGAGTGAAAAAGTGCGGGGTTTGCTCCACTCAGCAAAATTGTGGGGCCCACTGACCTTTGACCTCATTCAATCTTATTTCCACCTATCAGCGCGCACCGTTCTCTTACGGGTCGACAGCGAACCTCGAGTTTCTCCGTTCGTCGGTCATCTGTTTGGAATCTATTACTTTCTCCTGCTCACGCTGTTCTTCCTCAGTACGATACTCATTCTAGTCGCCAATATAGAGACATCACTCTGTGATCAATTTTCCCAGGTATGCTTTTTCTACATGGGTTACTCACTGATTATTTTTTTGATTATTTTTGATTATTTCTTTGGTTCTTTGATTATTTCTTCGTGCAAATTTTGTTAACGTTTGAATATTATAATTAGTTTTGTATGTAATGTATTACCCTATATGTGGCATCATCACATTTGCAGCCACCCTCTATTGTGACGTCACCGCCATGAAGATTTTGAATGTTGACCTGTAAATTTAATTAACGTTCGTTTAGTATTTTACCTCATGGGATAACCGCCCTTTTTTTAACCACCCTGTGCAACGATATCACATCTGCGATGGTTATAGATATTGATATATAAATGTATTTATTCCATGTTAAAATATCACAGTTAGCTTTGTTCATAACAAGTATATTTACCCTATGTGAGGTTTTATATTGAGGCACTGGGTACATTCAGAAGGCGAGTGATTTTCCACGCAACGATATGTTGTACATTGCTCATAGCTGGACTGCCAGTGACAACCGACGTGAGTTACTATAATTTAATCAATTGTATTTATCACTATTACACCGAATGTCTCTGGCGTTGATAGATTGGTTCGCAGTTGTCATTAATTCTCGGTATATCAATTACTGTGTTGTAGAGGACAGAGCCACCTTGACCGTCTAGACAACAATTTGTTATCTCACTTATCAAATACTACATGCTTTTGTATTTTGACTAATTGATACGAATTCTATGAGAGCAGGGAACAAGACGAACTTAACATTTGTTACTGTCACGTATTTCAGAATAGATTCAGTATTGTAAGCATAATACAGCGCTTTGAAGGCAGGTGGCAGGGACCTCTCTTTCTCTGTCTTCAGGGCATTGCATTTGCAATGATTTACAGTAAGCAAAATTTTATTCTTGAGTATATCTTAACAGATGCGTTTATCTTAATATAAACCAGTTTGTATTTAATGTACAACTAATACCGTGTATTTATATTTCTTATTTACTTTTAATAATGTTCGACTAAACGCGAATGAAACTCGTGCTGGCACTTATCAAAACCATCATCACGCATCGGCATATTGCCATTATATCTGACATTATTATCATCCTAATAATCATCTTAATTCTAATCGCTGTTGTTGTCTACGCCTTTGTTGTTATCGTCGTAATTACCCTAATAATTTTCTCTTCCATTTGGTTCCTCTGTCACAAGGTCAGTCTGAGAACACGTACACCCTCAATAAACTCTGAGGTCGGTCTAAGAACACGCACACCCTTAATAAACTACAAGGTCAGTCTGAGAATACGTACGTACACCCTTAATAAACTATGAGGTCGGTCTAAGAACACGCAAACCTTTAACAAACTACGAGGTCAATTGCAGAACACTTACATCTCTACTGCACACTACACTTATTACACTCACTATACACTTACATCCCTCAGAACACTTACATCCCTAACAAACAACAAGGTCAGTGTAAGAACATGTACACCCGTTTGTTTTTTACATGGCTGATTTTGTCGACATGCCAAGCGTAGCAGCTGCTTCTTGTTTTAGCTGTAAAAGGATACCCTTCCGTAAATAAATCGGTACGTTTATTAGGAACCGATTCGTGATCGTTTATATTAGACAGCGATACGTCACCTGCTGTGGGGTTACTGACAGCAACAGCAGCGGTAACAGCAGCAGCAACAGCAGCAGCAGCAACAGTAACACTAGCTGTACAAAATACACAATCTACAAAATACACAATCTACAAATGTACGACCAGGGGTAAAAATTCAACCATGGCTGCAGCCAGGGCACATATAAAAAGTATATGAACACAGAAAAGTACATAGCAAATATTAATAATAATCTGGAAAAATACTATGGTAAATGGTCAGCTGTTTATAATTCTCTGTAAGGAAAATAAATTCGCTATCCTGTACTACTGTTGAACCCATTTGCACACGTATATCTTTGTATTAATATACAGTAATCGAGAATGATATATAGGATAGAATACCATGTAATAGATACCAACTCTTCTCTGTATGTATGTACTGTGTATAATCATGATTCTGGAAATAAAGCATTAGAAAAAAATAAAAAACTAACACTAGCAGCAGCAGCAGCAGCAGTAGCAATAGCAGCAGCAGCAGTAGTAGTAGTAGCAGCAGCAACAACAACAGCAACAGCAGCAGCAGTAACAATATCAGCTGCAGCAGTAGTAGCAGCATGTGTGTGCGTGTGTCTGCATGCATACGTGCGTGCATACGTGCGTGCGTGTGCGTGCATACGTGCGTGTGTGCGTGCATACGTGTGTGTGTGCGTGCATACGTGCGTGTGTGTGTGCGTGCATACATGTGCGTACCTGCCTGCATGAAAAGCGCTAGCAGTGTGCGTGCGCGACTCCCTCCTCTCCCCCTTCCCCTCCTGCGCCGCTAACCCCTCCCCCGTCTGTCTGTTGCAGCTGTGGTACGTCGTCGGCAGCATGGTCATACAGAGCCTCGTGCTCGGCTACGGAGTCGACACGGCGATGGCGAGTCACGGCAGCTTCACGCACAGCTGCCTGCGCGACAGCGTCATCACAGCGCTATGGAGATTCGCCATCAACATCTGCTACACCGTCGTCATCTTCTCCTACTCCGGCTTCTACGCGCTCGTCTGGTCAAAGGACGTGTCGGCCGTGCATTACGGAGGCGCGTGTGTGTGTGTTTGTTTGTGTGTGGTGTGTGTGGTGTGTGTGTGTGTGTGTTGTGTGTGGCGTGTGTGGTGTGAGTGTGGTGTGTGTGTTGTGTGTGTGTGTTGTGTGTGGTGGGGTCGTGATGGAACGTGTTGTGCTGGTTGTGTGTGTGTGTGGATCCGGACCGAGGTGAAAAAGTGCAGGCGCCGCGGGGTTCTGCTCCTCAGCTTCCGAAGCCAAAATTCGTCTGGGGGCCCGCCCACTGACCTTTGACCTCATTCATCTGTATTTCCAACCTATCAGCGAGCATCGTTCTCTTACGGCTGTCGCCGCGAACCGGTCTCCGAGTCGTTCGGGCATCTGTTGGGAATCTGTTACTTTCTCTGCTCACGCTGGTTCTTCTTCAGTACGATACTCATTCTAGTCGCCATATAGAGCAGAGCCATCACTCTTGTGATCAATTTGTCAGGTATGCTTTTCTACATGGGTTACTCGACTGATTATTTTTTTTGATTAATTTTTGATTATTTCTTTGGTTGCCTTGATTATTTCTTCCGTGGCAAAGTTTTGTAACGTTTCGAATATATGAATTTAGTGTTGTATTGTATGTATTTCCCTATATGTGTCAATCATACATTTTGACACGGCCACCTTATTGTGACGTCACCGGCATGAAGATTTGAACTGCGCTTTGGAGACCTGTAATTTAGTACACGTTTCGTTTGTATTTACCTCATGGGATACCCGCCCTTTTTATAACCACCTGGCTGCAACGATATCACAGTCTGCGATTGGGTATATAGATATTGATATATTAAATGTATTTTTCATGTTAAATATCAAGTTAGCGTTGTTCAGAACAGTCGTATCTTACCCTATGTGGAGGTTTTATATTGAGCCACTGTGGGGTTAATTCAGAAAGGCGAGTGGTTTTCCAAACGCAACGAATCCTATGTTGCTACATTGCTCATAGCTGGGACTGCAGGTGACAACGACGTGTGAGTTACTATACATTGAATCAATTGTATTTATCACTAGTACACCGATGTCTCTGGGGTTTGATAGATTGGTTTGCATCGCAGTTGTCATTTATTCTCGGCTTATCAAATTACTGTGTGTAGAGCGACAGAGCCACCTTGACCGTCGTAGACAAATTGTGTTATCTCACTTGATCAATACTTACATGCTTTGATTTCTGAGCGAATTGATAGAATCTATCAGAAGAGCGGGGATACAACAGACGAAACTTAACCATTTGGTTACTGGCACGTAGTTCAGGAATAGGATGTCGTAGTTTGATAAAGCATATACGGCGCTTTGAAGGGGCAGTGTGGCAGGACTCTGTTCTCTGCTTGTCCTATCAGGGCATTGCATTTGAAATGATTCAGGTGAAGGCAGGAATTTTATTCTCTGTAGTTAATATCTTACGGATGCGTTTATCTAATAATAACCAGTTTGTATTAAGTGTCAACTAATGACGTGTATTGTTATTTTCTTTAGTGTACTTTTAATAATGTAATTCGACTAACGCGAACTGAAACTCGTGTCCGGCATTTATCAAAAACATCCTCACGCCTATCGCGGCATATTGCCAGTATATTGCCTTATTATCATCTAACCGTTCCCTATTATCATTCTTTAATCAGTCTATTCGCTGTTGTTGTTCTACGCCTTTGTTGTTTATCGTGCGTTAGATTTACGCCTAAATGAATTGTCTCTTCCATTTGGTTCTCTGTCGCTTATTCTCTTTACCACTCTCGCCCGCGTTCTCTCTTCTCTCTCTATCTCTGCTCTCTCTCCTCTCTGCTCTTCTTCCTTCTCTTTCTCTGTCTTCTCTTTCTCTGCTCTCTTCTCTAATAGGTATTATACTATTTTATTAACTTTTATGTATTAGCAGCAAGGGGATCATTTAGGTAGATTTAGGTCAACATCGTGTTTTTTCTCTTTTAGATTACACTTTCTGTGGTCCACGTGCGATATATCAAATATTCCAGTAGATTCTTGGACGCAGACTTGATCATAACATCATCCTGGACATTCTCTGGGTGTCTCTTACACCGATGGTGCTATTCGTAAGTTCGCGTGTTCCTGCGTAGTAAACATACATGTATTATGTGTATTATGTGTGTGTTATATGTATTACGTATATGCGTAATTTACGAGAACAGGTGGTCATACAAATACGCAGAACATTACGTGTTCTACTGCGGAAATTGTTATACGCATATGTGCCCTCTTCGATTTGATATGTGTGTTAATATAATAGTATGCCTCACAATTCGAATTTGCAATTTGTAACATTGAAATGTATCGACATATACGCCTTATACATATAAGTAACACACACACGCACGCACACGCGCACGCACACACGCACGCACGCACGCACACACACACACACACTTATTTATTTATTTATATGCTCAATATCAACAATTATAGCGTGTTTATCATTGGTTAGAAAACCTGTTGCAGTTGCTGGTGTTTACCACGTGGTGGTTCTGGGCGGAACAGGACTACGAGTTGTGGCACACGAGAATGCTGGAAGAGAAGGTGATCGAGATAGTCTTCTACGCTGTTACGAGTGGCTTAATCCCACTGTGGGCTCTTATGTGGTCACTTTACTGCCTAATCATAGAACCTGGTTCATGTTGTGAGGTGAGAGTTTTACAAAGGTTGCCTTCTACATTTGGTGGATGTTTTGTTTAGCATGGTGAACATACTGGTGAAAGGAATTGTTTATCGGAAATGATTTCTAAATTTAATTGCTTTGATTTATTTTGATATCAATAATTATATATCTTTACTGCATAGCGGTTTAATATTTCTAACCATATCCAGGCACGAACATTGATAACTTTTGTAGACGCTCTACAGAAATAGATTTTTCCCATCTTAATTTGTTGCTGGTAATTATTTCATCATAAATTTTGACACGATGCAAGGAAATAACTGTGAATATAAAATATAAATCTAGATGATTGTAATAGTAGACCCCAAACCCTGGGAATCACTCTTCTAAAATAAAGACAAAGAAAAGAAATAATTTCACATTGGTTATTGATAGAACTATAATTTACACGAAGTCGATAACGATAACTAGATAAAGTAAACAATGAAATAGGCTAACCCCCGTGTGCTTGTGTTTTTTACGGATCGGCTATTATGTTCAGTTGAAAGGAAGCGAAAAGAGCCCAAAATTTAAACATTTTCTCATACAATCCGCAGTGTTGATCTGACAATTTCATCAATTTTGGCTCTCTTCTTTTTCGGACGAGTCTCTTTTGCTATGAATAATATTTATTATGAGGTTGTCTCTGAATTCTCAAATGATCGACTGGATTTTGGTCGGATGGCCACAGATAAATCAACCGAGCCGATGCTCTAAAAAAACAACTATTATAATCATAGAAATATATACAGTCTAACTAGTATATTATTTCTATGATTATAATCACTGTCCGTACTACTAACGCCATCTAGTGGGCAACAGCGTTGCAGATTGTGACAACTAGCTGTATAATTATGATAACATATCTCTCTCTCTCTCTCTCTCTCTCTCTCTCTCTCTCTCTCTATAGTATATATATATATATATATATATATATATATATATATATAACCGTTATTATTATTCAGACCAGTGCTTTTGACGCATCTGTGTACAAAAATAGATGGGAATCATGCGTCTACAATTTAGGAAACAGAGAATGGTTTCTATCTTTTCTATTGGCATCGGGTGATTAGGCCTCTGACCGCAGTACCTACTGGTGAGGCGTCGGGTCCGCTTGGCTGTAATTTAGCTGTAATGGAGACATATGGCTCTTACAGTGAATGATTTCGTAGGAGAATAGTCACTCTCTCTTTCATATAGTATATATATATATATATATATATATATATATTGAACATATATATATATATATGTAGTGGTAGTATGATGAGTGCGCTCGCCATAGCCGTGCATTGAGCGTATTGCTCAGGCTTTTGGAGTGTTTATGACGCACAGTGCGCGTGCGTGCGAATGCGTTTGGCGTTATTTGTGTGCTTGCGTGTGTGCGTGCGCAGATCTGTGCGTTCGTCGTGCGTGCAGCGTGCTGAGCGTGTGTGTCGCTTGTGTCCGTGAATTTCTAAATACATACCCAGTATAGGCTTGCCACATTTCTCATAGCGCCCCAGATCGGAGCATGACGGAAACATTATCTGAAATTTAAGGCGCAGCGTTAGTAGTTAGTATCGTGTTGGCCGCTGTCATTGTGATTACCATTGTACAAATAAAAATCTACTGTCTACTACTTCTCTTCTTACTCTACTTACCACTTCTTACTCTACTTACTACTTCTTACTCTTCTTACTATACTTACTACTTCTTAATCCTTCTTACTCTACTTACTCTACTTACCACTTCTTACTCTTCTTACTCTTCTTACTCTACTTACTACTTCTTACTCTCTGTTCTTACTCTTCTTACCACTTCTTACTCTACTTACTACTTCTTACTCTTCTTACTCTACTTACTCCTTCTTACTCTACTTACTACTTCTTACTCTTCTTACTCTTCTTACCACTTCTTACTCTACTTACTACTTCTTACTCTTCTTACTCTTTTTATTTCTTACTCCGTTCGTTACTCTACTTACCATCTTCTTTACTCTTCTTACTCTATCTTACTACTTCTTACTATCTCTTCTTCACTACCTTACTTCCACTTTACTTGCTACTAGTAACTGTCTTACTACTTCGTTACTCTTCTAGCCTTCTTATCTACTTACTCCTTGAGTATCCTTGTATACTCTACTTACACTTTACTCTACTTACTACCTCTTCTCTTCTTACTCTTCTTACTCGACTTACTGTACTTCTTACTCTACCTTACTACTGTCTTACTCTTCACACTTTCTGTACCGCAGCTTCTTACTCTACTTACTACTTCTTACTCTACTTACTCCTTCTTACTCTACTTACTACTTCTTACTCTTCTTACTTTTCTTACTCGTCTTACTCTTCTCACCACTTCTTACTCTACTTACTACTTCTTACTCTGTTACTCTTCTTATCTATTTACTCTACTTACTCTACTTGACTTCCTTCTTACTCTACTTACTACTTCTTACTCTTCTTCACTCTTATTACCGACTTCTTACTTACTTACACTTCTGTACTCTTCTTAGCTCTTTTTATCTATCTTTACTCCTATTATCACGTTCTTTCAGCTCCTTGCGCCTTCTTAATCTACTTACTCCTTCTCACTCTTCTTATTCTTCTTACTCTATTTACTCTACTTACTACATCTTACTCTGCTTACTCTTCTTACTCTACTTACTACTTCTTACTCTTCTTACTCTTCTTACCACTTCTCACTCTACTTACTACTTCTTACTCTACTTACTCCTTCGTACTCTACTCACTCTACTTACTACTTCTTACTCTTCTTACTCTCTCCTACCATCTTCTGTACTCACTTACTCCTTCGTTCTCTGCTTACTCTTCTTACTCTCCTTACTGCTACGTACTACTTCTTACTGCTTTCTACTCTTCTTAACCACTTTTGTACTCTTCTTACGCTTTCCTATCACTTCTACTGTACTACTTCTCACTCTAACTTACCCTTTCTTACTCTACTTACTCTACTTACTACTTCTTACTCTTCTTACTCTACTTACTACTTCTTACTCTTCTTACTCTTCTTACCACTTTTTACTCTATTTACTACTTCTTACTCTACTTACTACTTCTTACTCTTCTTATACTTCTTACTACTTCTTACTCTACTTACTCCTTCTTACTCTACTCACTCCTTCTTACTCTACTTACTACTTCTTACTCTACTTTATGCCTTTTACTCTACTATACTACTTCTATACTCTTCTTTACTCTTCTCACTACTTTTTGCTCCTACTTACTAGCTTCTACTCTACTTACTCCTTCTACTCTGCTTACTTCTTTCTTGCTCTACTTTAACTCCTTCTTACTCTACTTACTACTTGCTCTTACATTCTACTTACTGCCTTCTTGACTCTACTCACCTACTTCTTACTCTACTTACTACTTCTTACTCTACTTACTCCTTCTTACTCTACTTACTACTTCTTACTCTACTTACTCCTTCTTACTCTACTTACTACTTCTAACTCTACTTACTACTTCTTACTCTACTTACTCCTTCTTAGCTCTACTTAACTACTTCTTAACTTACTTACTCCGTTCTTACTCTCTTACTCTCTATCCTTCTTACGTCTCTTCACTACTATCTTACTTACTTACTCCTTCTTACTCTACTTACTCTTCTTACTCTACTTATCTGCCTTCTTACTCTAACTTACTCCTTCTTACGACTACTACTACTTCTTACTCTACTTACTCCTTCTTTACTCGCTACCTCTCTTACTCTCTTACTCCTACTTATCTCTTACTTCTTACTCTACATACTAACGTTCCTTAGCTTCTCTACTGTACTCCTTCTACTTCCTTACCTTATTACTTTCTTCTCTCTCTGATCTTACTACCTCCTTTTAATCTGACTTACTCCTTCTCTACTCTACTTGACTTCTTACTGTTAATCCTTCTTACTCTTCATATACTCTATCTTTATGACTCCGCTTCTTACTAACTACTTACTCCGTCCTTACTCTACTGCTCCGTTCTTACTCTGCTTATCTTCTTCTCTACTTACTACTAATTACTTTTCTTACTCGTTCTTACTCTTCTCACCACTTCTTACTCTACTTACCTACTTCTTAGCTCTGCTTACTACTTCTTACTTATTTACTACTTTTTACTCTACTTACTACTTCTTACTCTTCTTACTCTTTCTTACTCAACTTCTTACTCTATTTTACTACTTCTTACTATTCTTACTACCCTTGCTTACTCTTCTCTAATACTTCTAAACTGCTACTTTAGTACTCTTACTCTACTTACTCCTTCTTACTCTACTTAGCTATTCTACTCTCCTTACTCCTTCCTTACTCTCCTTACTCTACTTTATCTCAGCTCTTCTGCTACTTACTTACTCTTACTACTCTACCTTCAATCATACTATACTCTTCTTCCTCTACCTTACTCCTTGCTTACTCTACTTACTCCTTCTTACGACTACTACTTAGCTACTTCTTACGTCTAACTCCTTTCTTACTCTGCTTTACATCTTCTTACTTACTACTTACTCCTTCGTTACTCTAGACTTTGTACTACTTCTTACACTCTACTTACTCCTCTTACTTCCTTACCTGTAGTTTACTCCTTCTTATCTATTACTGAACTTCATTTACTCTAGCTTACTACTTTTTACTCTACTTACTCCTTCTTACTCATACTTTACTTCTACTTACTCGCTTCGTTACTCTTCTTACTACTTCCTTAACTCTACTGATACTCGCTTCTCTCGCTTACTACTTACTCCGTCTTACTCTACTTATACCTTCTTACTCTGCTTACTCTTATACCTCTACTTACTACTAATTACTTTTCTTACTCTCTTACTCTCTTACCACTTCTTACTGTTACTTACTACTTCTTGCTCTACTTACTTCTTCTTACTCCTACTTATAACTGTTTTACTCTACTTACACTTCTTACGCTTCTACTCTTCTTACCCACTTCTTACTCTATTTAATACTTCTTCACTATTCTTACTCTTCTACTCTACTTACCAGCTTACTACTTCTTAATCTTCTTACTCTACTTACTACTTCTGTACTACTTCTTATCTTCTTCTACTCTACTTTACCCTACTTTACTCTCCTTCTTACTCATACTTACTACTTCTTACTCTACTTACTACTTCTTACTCTTCTTTAACTCGTACTCCTACTTCTCTCACTGCGGCTAATCAACGAATGGAACAATAGAGGACAAACAAACCTAATAATATCATCTGACTCTAAACTAATGCTTGTAGGCAACCTACCAGTTCTCTCCTGTCAAGCAAATCAGCGACAGCCACAGGTCATTGCAAGATGCTTTCGTTTTGGATTCTAAGCAGCATGATGCGACCGAGATAGTAATCGTAGAGTTGTAACGTCGGAGGCCGTCTTCACTGCTTCCCGTGCAACCTTTGAGCGCACGTTGACTTATTCTGCGTACGATGATGATTACAACAGGCACTATATATAATCACTGACACGGTTGGCAATACTGCCAAGCTAAACAAACTATATAACTACGATATTCTCACTGTAAATTAATATATATACTATATATAGTATATATTAATATATATATCAATTGTACAGTTTGACAGAGTTAAAGAACCTGATGAAGACTACCATGAGTCGATACATATACACACTGGCTAATAATACAGCATGTTGCGTAATAGTATAGCATATATAGTACAGAAACGCCTGCCATTCAAACACTCGTGCACTCCCCAGATAGCTTGTTGCCGTAACAGTCGGTACATACCAAAACATTCGCCCTTCTATCGCCAGTGTTATCATATCGCCCCCTCCCCACTAAAGCCCACGTAAGTTTCTAAGTTTCATGCGCACCATCAAGGCCTTACAAAATAACACACTCGCGTACGTACATACATACACACACACACGCGCACGCGCACGCACACGCACATTCACTCGTACGCGCAGGCACGCATGCGCACGCATGCGCGCACGTCCGCACATACATGCGCGCACACACGTAGACATGTGCGTGTGTGTGCATGGACACACACACAGACACATACATACACAAACACAGACACGCACGTACGAACGCACACGCATTAGGCGTGTTCCCAATCATAGCAATATGGCGATCTCAAAATAAAGTTAACTTAATAAACAAGATTATTTATATACTCACAGAAGCCAAACTGTACGATGCCGTGAGGAAAGTTGACCAGTGTGACAGAGTTTGCAACGAGACCCATGCAAGCCACCAGGAACTGCGGGCCTCCGCCCCATCTGTATCGTTCCTTCATTTCTGGCAAAACACCGTGTCACCTATATAGAATAAACGCAAGTAATATAATATAACTGATCAACACGAATCGAAATTGTCCTCGTATTTAAACCAATTACTATCTCTAAATCGGGCCAGTAACTCGTAGGAAAGTAAGGATAACTATTGGAGAGTAATTAAACTAGACCGAACATGTGTGATGTGAGAAAAGATACAGCTTACGAACAAAGCAGGCTTAGTGATGTTGAAGTATATATATATGTGTGGATATATTATAATAGTGCGTGCGTGTGTGTTTGTCTGTCTGTGTGCGTGGGTGCTTATGTAGTGTTTACTGCACACCAATTGCTTCCCACAGATTAGCGCTGCACTATAATATATACACATATATTGTGGAGCAGTCTGCGGTGTGTCTTTCATCAAAATCTCAAACACTGGATCGACCTTTAGTATATGGTTCTGGTTTGTGGATCTTTGCCCCCCCCCCGTTCTGAGTACTCTTGTTATTTTCACTTCACTCCTCTCTCAGACTGCCTGTTTGCCTGTCTACACACATACATTCACACACGCACGCACGCACGCACACGCACCCACACGCACACGCGCGCGCACACACGCGCACGCGCACATGCACGCTTGTATTCAATAGAAACGCATCTTAAATGGCACTTGAATCAAGATACTTAAAATTGTATACAGGATTACGCCGTCTATAATAGTCGATAGTCTCATAGTTTCAATCATTGTCATTCGTATTTAACTGTAAGTCGCGGACCAAACACCATACCAAGGACGGCGGAAATGAATAAAATTTGCATAATAATATAGCGAAGCAAGTTTATAACAACTATACTGTGTATATACGTAGCTATATACTAAGCACTATACGTACGCAGACGTTTAGGCGAGCTTAGCATTTTAAATGCAGGATTGTAGCTGGATGAAATAAATGGCGGGTGTGTGTTGGGGGGGGGGTGCTACAGCGGCTTTATCCGCCATTACATCTCGCCGAGCCGCTCACTTGGGGGGCTTTGCGAAGTATCCCACAATCCATTGCAACGACACCATGCATGGCGACGATATCAGTGCGGGATCAGTGCTGCATGAATCATATTATGCATGAATGTATAGCAGTGTGAAAGCTGCGTGTGTTTGCTCAAGGACGGTGAGTGGATACTGGATAGGATGATGTTTATTACTGGACATGCTCTCGATCCTTGAGCCGCTAATTCTTAGATTTTATTAATAATAATTATTGATTGCAATTGCTATTCTTTCTTTCTTGTCACTGGCATCCATGATAATTAACCCGGGTTAACCCAAAAACCGTTCGTTTATCTTCCCTAACCCAGATGCGTTTGATTTCGTACCCAGGTTAACCCAGGTGGCTCTGGGGAAGCAAATCGAACGCACTAAAGGTAAACAAGAAACTGTGAGTGTAGACTGGTACCCGGTCCACAGTTCCACACCCTACACTAACGTCAGTGTAGCGAAGGATACTTGCCGGAGTGAAGGTGGCGAACGGGTACCAGTCTACTGTGAGCGATAATAGGGTAATCTTGAGAGCTGTGGCGACTTGTCAGACCGTTGGAAAATGTATTTTGACAAGTAATGAGCTTATTTTAGCAATAATAAATGCATAATAAGTTTGCATTGCTAGTTATTAGAGTATACCTTTAATACATAACCTAAATCTAATGATTGACAGTACCAGTCTTGTCTTACAAACTTGTACGTCTTGGCTGCCCCGGTTAGATACGGTTAGATACTCAGTCATACTACTACTACTACTACTAGTAGTACTAGTACTAATACTGTTATAGACATATACTATATATACATGATATAATGATATAGGTAGTGGGCCTATATTCTAATTCTATTACCTGATTACTTTGACTATGACAATATTAAGGCAGTCGCATTATACATTACATTTTATTTCATTATATTTTATCACCTTTCACTTTATTTCAAGTGATATATGTAATTACAATTTTTTTGCGGGGTTGCAGGGGTGTAGGTCATTTCCTTTCAAATTGTTTCTGTTTCTTGTATTAGCTTTGTTTTGCGAAACAGTAAAAAAAGTTACAATATTTCTCTCCCAGGCTGGAATTTTTAGATGCTATACAGACCAAATAGACCCAGTTGATGCTGAGTTTTCGATGGACATTCCGGAGACATCTCAGTTCAAAGATCTCCATGGGGGAATGGTCGATTCGTTCAAATTTCATAGCGTTGATGTATAATTAATTATAACAATTAAATTAGGTATCTGATAACAAGTACGTGTGGGTATAGAGGGTTTTCATAATACCCACAATGCAACGCCGCCGGCCATGACGATTACAGAAACCAGCTCAGGCATGGTACAAGTACATTGAGCAACGCACTGTTCTCTGCTAATTTTATTCGCCTATTAACCCTTTCACTGCTGAATACTTTTTTACATGTTCGCCCCTGTGTGCTGAATACTTTTTTGCAACGAAGCAAATTTCATGTATATTTCAAATCCATCACAACGCCGCTCTCTCCTGCGGTGTTGTCAACTGCAGCAATCGGTATCAGAGAGAGCCACACAGCTTTTTTAGGCTGCCTAGCGTGATCACAACACAAGGTAAAGTGACGAGAGACAAGGCGGACCACAGACGCTTGGAGCATTTTCAATAAAAAAGAAATGCTGAATAAACACGAAATGTATTTACTACCAATGTATTAATGTTTCTCTACTCTCTTTCGCCTAGTATTGCCGATAATTACCTGTAAATGTCGGTCAAATGATTCTCTGCAACACACAGGTACACCGCACGCACGGCGCTACACATTAATTTACACTTATATACATATATCGCCGGCATCCAGTAGGTAGCTGTTGGAGTGGGGGTGGGGATTTCTCTTGCACGTGCAGCATACTCTACATAAAATAGCACCGAGGCAACATGGAACAACGAGGAACAGAATTCACCAAGCCCGGCTTTTTAATTACAGTGTGGTGACATGATGCCTGTCCCATTTATCTCATCGTGATCCATGCACGGATAATAGAGATAGTATAATCAGAGACTGGGAGTGCATAATACGTGCTCGGATAACGTAGATGAGACTCTCACTGTTCATCGATATAAACCACTAACCCAACCGCAGAACAGTCGATTGTAGGCATCCAGGCTTTTGTGGTTCTGAAAGTCCTTGAGAGTATAAAATAGACTCGGCTAGAATGTTAGGTAGTCAATTCACGAGATCC
>NW_014577998.1:77748-81542 GCF_000485595.1 Priapulus caudatus | reverse complement strand
AATTTATATACTCTATCAACCCACAGGCCCCTAGCCTATAACTGTCGAGATCATTTTGATGAATCGGACTACGTTGAGACAACCTAGCTCGTATGGTATGTTTTTTTATTAGCAGATTCAGTAATCAGTTGCCCTAATGTATCTTCGTTGTATAAGTATATTTCAAATTAACAGCTAATGCGAAACAAGCTTGACCAGGCTGCGAGATTAATATCAATACACATTTTCAATATATTAGTTATTACCATTTCTTGGAGGGCAATGGAGCTAATCTGAAACAAATACTTACTTATATTAGTCGTTGCATTGTAGCCAGTATGTTTTTCATGTTGGGTACCGCGTTCCTAATCTTGAATATGTATGATCATGCACTCATTAGAGTTTGCACGCGCTTACTTGGAAGGTCTCAGAGTAGTTATTGTCTCATCGTCTCACAGCTCTAATCCAGGCACGTCGCTGCTTAAAACGTACAGGGAAATCATGTCCTCCCCCTCTTCCCACAATGTAGTACACAATATTCGGTTGGCATTGTCCCAGGTAAAAACAACACCGAGTTGAAGAACAGAACACGGTACGTACAGTACAGTTTTCACTTGTAAACACCGCGCAGCAGTTGTTGCGCAGGACCGAGTTGCTTATCAGCGCCCCCTATATGCCTATTGTTTTCGAATGTACCTCACTATGTGCGTTTTGAATGCACAATTGTTTTTCGGGATCAGATCTTGCTCCCGGTGGCTAAGCGGGACTGTGTTGCGTGGCAGCAGGTGGCAAAACAATGAGACAAATAAACACAACGCAAGGTACTTAAGTATACGGAACCGGTAGTTTTATTGCTCATACACACACTACAGTTATGCAGTATCGTATCTGGGGGTTACCCGAGGCGTTATGAGTGCTCTGACTGCGTGACGTACTATTCGTCGTAACTATAATATTTTATGGCATAAGGCCAGTGAACGGTTACGTGCGAAAATATAAGTGCTTCGGCGTAAACGCGAACCCGACGTATCTATTGAGATTGTCGGGAGTGAGAATAAAACGTAACGGCACCTGCTGCCGGCGTTCTTCTCCCTCCTCTCTTCGTCGCGCCGTTTCTCGTTCCTTCTTCTTTCTTCTGTCGTCTCTCTTCTGTCTTCTTTCTTCTGTCTTCTGTCTTTTTTCTTCTCTCTTCTTTCTTCTATCTTCTATCTTCTGTCTTTTCTCTTATATCTTCTTTCTTCTGTCTTCTTTCTTCCTTCTTCTTCCTTCTGTCTTCTCTCTTCCTTCTTCTTCCTTCTGTCTTTTCTCTTCCTTCTTCTATCTTCTTTCTTCTGTCTTCTCTCTGTCTTCTTCTTTCTTCTGTCTTCTTTCTTCCTTCTTCTATCTTCTTTCTTCTGTCTTCTTTCTTCTGTCTTCCTTCTTCCTTCTTCTTCCTTCTGTCTTCTCTCTTCCTTCTTCTATCTTCTTTCTTCCCTCTTTTTTCTTCTCTCTTCTATCGTCTTTCTTCTGTCTTTCTTCTTCCTTCTTCTTCCTTCTGTCTTCTCTCTTCCTTCTTCTATCTTCTTTCTTCTCTCTTGTATCTTCTTTCCTTTGTCTTCTCTCTTCCTTCTTCTTTCTTCTGTCTTCTCTCTTATTTCTTCTGTCTTCTCTCTTCCTTCTTCTATCTTCTTTCTTCTTCGGGGTGAGCTAGTCACTCCCTGCTGTGCTCTTCGTCTGCCTCCGTGCAGTGATCCTGTCTTTGGGGTGAGCTAGTCACTTCCTACTGTGCTCTTCGTCTGCCTCCGTGCAGTGATCCGTGTCTTTGTAGGAATTCGTGTCTTTGTAGTGATCCGTGTCTGTGGTGAACCATGTCTTTGTAGTGATCCGTGTCTGTGGTAATCCGTGTCTTTGTAGTGATCCGTGTCTGTGGTAATCCGTGTCTTTGGTGCTCCTAGGGGCTGCTGCCTCGGCGTTCTGTTCTCTACTGCTTTTCGGCTACTTTATATACTGCCTGGTTGCTACCTGGACGTATACGATCCACCCCCTTCTCATCGGTAGCATCAACAAGCAGGGGTGTTCCTAGCTGGCATCGCTTCCTTACCGGTTTATACCGGTGTGCTCTGCTTCGATGTTGTTCGTTTGTTTACATTAAGCTCTGTATTTAGACCTATTGCGTCAGTTGAAATTGGCCGAGTACTTTTCTATTCGTATTCTATTCTAATTATTGTTTTATTTCTTTCCTCATTATCTTTTTAACCTGCACTTTATTATGGCTCAACTTTTCCCTTATTTGATTTTGTGTATTAATTTCTTAAGTGGAATTTGTGTGTGTTACCTGGTTTTCCGATCCAGATTTTTAGTTATTCTAAAATGGCCGCGCCCTGTAGTGTGTTGTTGTTTAAAACAGAGTCTTCGGTGTAACCGAAATCTTTACACTCCCCCTCACTTTCTCTAGCATCCGCCCTCGGATGCGGATTATTCTGGCTGCTTGTCTTCCGTCTACAGATCTATACGCTTGGGTGGCTTCCTGATGCGCCGCTCCCTTCTTAGATTAGGTGCCTCCTTCGGCCAAAGGGCCACCTCTCCCTGGTTTCCTTCCTCTCCCTTTTCGGCGGTCGGGCCGTCAGCCCCGTGATTCTCGGGTTTCGCACTATCAGAGGGGTCCCCACTGCCCCACGGCCATGGAGGGTCAAGTGGTTTGGGTATGTTGTCCTTTCCTCCCTGCAGGCCGGCAGTGTCGGTGTCCCGCTCGGTTCATTGGGCTTCTTCGTTACGCTGATCGAACGGATGCTCCGCCGCCTTTGGTGTTCTCCAATTGTTTGGTACTTTCTCCCAGGGAAAGGAACTTCCTTCAGCCACACATTGTATGGTGTAGTCGTCTATCATCAGTGCTCTCGTACCCATGTTAAATGAAGCTTGGTGAGGTATTAGGAAATTGAGTCCGAGTAGTCCGTCCAAGCCTCCGAGTGAGGCGATTACCATAGTCTTCTTGTGTCTGCTCCGATTTCCAGTTGAAGGTCGGCCTCTCCCGTGTTGCGCAGTCGCTCCCCGTTAGCCATTTTTAGGGCTTTTCTGCCTGGTCCGTATCAGGGCCTCTCATGCTTATCTAGCTTTTCGAATCTGGTTTGGTTGAGAAGGGTGGTACTGGATCCACTATCCACAAGGAAGTCCATGCGGTATCCTTCCACCTGCACAGGTACTAACCAGGTGGGCTGGTCCTGCAGGAGTGCAACAGTTATGAATGTCTTCTCCTCCTCGCTGGTTTGTTGCTCACTTAATGCTTCAGGCTCCGTTACTGTTCGCTGAGGCTCTCCCTTATCCTTTTCTGTGGGTCCTGTAGTTTTTGCTTCACTTCCTTGCCCTGGCTCCTGATGGGTAGGAAACGTGGAATGCATAGGCCGTGGTTTGGTTCCGTTAGTCAAAGCTTCTTGGACCAGGTCACCGGCCATATGCCTCATCATTTCTAGTTTAACCTTGGGCTGTGTCCGGTTGACACAGTGAACGGTTACGTGCGAAAATATAAGTGCTTCGGCGTAAACGCGAACCCGACGTATCTATTGAGATTGTCGGGAGTGAGAATAAAACGTAACGGCACCTGCTGCCGGCGTTCTCCTCCCTCCTCTCTTCGTCGCGCCGTTTCTCGTTTCTTCTTCTTTTTTCTGTCGTCTCTCTTCTGTCTTCTTTCTTCTGTCTTCTTTCTTCCTTCTTCTTCCTTCTGTCTTCCTTCTTCCTTCTTCTATCTTCTTTCTTCTGTCTTCTCTCTTCCTTCTTCTATCTTCTTTCTTCTGTCTTCTCTCTTCCTTCTTCTATCTTCTTTCTTCTCTCTTTTATCTTCT
>NW_014577998.1:72052-76000 GCF_000485595.1 Priapulus caudatus | reverse complement strand
GTGCTCGCAAGTTTAGGTTACGGTTAAACCCCTCCCACCTGGTACAAATCCTGTACACGCCCCTGTAGTTTACACCTGACTTCACGGTGTTTGGTAGATAATTCGGAATTTTGGCTACAAGTCATGGAGGTTGACATATTGCCAAATTCCAGCTAATCACAAGGCGCTAAATTCTTCCTATGTTATACCGTTTTCCGGCATTTATGACAATACCACGTGACTGAACGAGACTTCCCGCCTGGGTACATTTATGCTCAGCATTTATGGAGCGCAGCGGTACGGTTATGTAGAAACAACATTGGTCAGGTACACTTGTGTATACATATATGTACCTCGGGTACATATCTGTAGTACCTGATACGACAACGACCCCATCTGCCACACTTACTTAGCTATCAGTCTATCCACCAATATACAGCCACTGCCGTATACTACAACTGCAACTCCAACTTCCCGCCACTATGACAGTAATGTAAATAACCCGATAGGACTATGGCCTATAGGCTATATGACTGCAAGATCATAGATTCGACATAACATACATGATACGGCTAGGGGGCCTATACCGACTACCGCCCGGTATGTAAACAAACTTGTAAAGCCACCTACACTTGCTTCATAATTACTACTAATAGTCGTTAGTCTACCTATAACAAAGTTATACTTTCTCTTTAATTAGATTACATCCCTGCGAAACAAATTTCAGTTGCGGCTTGTGATTATTTTACTAATCAAACGAGAAGATCTTATAAGCGTTATAACAGTAAACATACACGCCATATCCAAGTTCCGACCACAAACTATAGGCGGCGCTAGTAGTTGCAATTGCAAAATGGCAAAAGTCGAAGTGACTAGGCTCGTTGATTTAAGTGGTCTGATGCACACCTGGACAGACACTGTGCTCTTTTTTTAACGCGAAGGACCTCCACACTTTACAGAGGGGTGTAAATTGCGCTCGCGCTCGCACTCGCATACGAATTTCGCGTCGCTATTATTATTAAGTATTTTTACAGCCGGTGGGAGGGGACTATAGGCCAACAAACGCAGTGTATTAATAGACAAGTACGTAGAACGAACTCAGAGAAGTGGGTATAATTTAATAGCGAGCTACAAAACGACAGGAGTGGTTTTCATAGTGTAAGGGTGTGAGGGTGGTGGGGGTTGAGGGAGGCGACGAGTAAAGCTCCGAAAAGCTTAACGTTAATGATTACCGCTCCTGCTCGTAACGGCCGCTAGGGCCTACTCACTAGAGCGTTAACCTCTTACTATAGGAAAGTGGGTGGCTGCTGACTGAGCCAGAACGGCCCAATCAGCGAGCAGTCCTTTGCTTGACGTCATTTCCGTCAACATTTCAACTGCAATAACTATATTTATAATAGTTTATAATAGTTTATATTAGTTTNAGAGAGAGAGAGAGAGAGACCACCTGCGCTGGGTCCTTGTCTCTCATTCAATGCACGAATGACGCTCGTAACCGACGAATCCGATAAATTCGATGACTAATTATCGCCCTATTCCGATATTACATCTCGCTATTGCTATCCAGTTTCTTCTAGTCGAATGCCGCAGCATTGCTCTTCATTCCTCCTCCCCTCGTCTAGAGGCGCGCATACGGTGCCTCACCCTCACCCACCCTCTCTCACCCTCACCCACCCTCACCCTTACCCTCACCCACCGTCACCCTAACCCACCCTCACCCTAACCCACCCTCACCCTAACCCACCCTCTCTCACCCTAACCCTCTCTCACCCTCACCCACCCTCACCCACCCTCACCCTCACCCACCCTCTCTCACCCTCACCCACCCTCACCCTCAACCTCACCCACCCTCACCCACCCTCACCCCTCACCTTCACCCACCCTCACCCTAACCCACCCTTACCCTAACCTACCCTCTCTCACCCTAACCCTCACCGTCACCCACCCTCACCCTAACCTACCCTCTCGCACCCTAACCCTCTCTCTCCCTCCCTCACCCACCCACACCCTCACCCCCTGCGAGTCGTGTGCAGCTCTCGTGCCTGGACGCGAGTTGACGTCATTAGATATCGGCTGATAATACGTTCGGAGGCTGCGGACGCGCTGATTGCGAAGCCACGCTTACAGACAGACGTGCGGGATGTAGTCTGCTGTCACACACGCGCGCTCTCTCTCTCTCACTGCTGTACGAAGCATGGGATGTCAGCGCCGTGTGCATGGAGACGCACGCACACACACACACACACACGCACGCACGCACGCACGCACACACACACGCACGCATACACACACGCGCGCATACACACACACGCACACACACACACACACACACGCACGCACGCACGCACGCGCGCGCGCGCACACGTACACAAACACAGCACCACACACACACACACAACACACACACCACCACACAACCACACACCATCAACCACACACACACACACAGCACACACACACACACAACACACACACACACACACACACACGCGCGCGCGCGCGCATGGAGGCAGCGATTGCCCCCTCACTGTGTTTGATATTGCAGTGGAATGTGTCGCATGCATGTAACAGATGAAGAACGGTCCGTCCAATATATAGCGTCGTGACGCACGTAGCTACCCGCGAGCTGGTGGAGAAATCTGCTGCTAGGAAACAGCAGCAGCAGTAGTATAGAGGGGATCACGATAGTGTTGTTTTTAATCAGGCAGGCTGCATGGCGCTCTCGGTCACACGTAGGCCTACGTCCTCCCCTAGATACAATAATGCAACCCAAAACACCCTATCCTGCACGGCACGGCACGGCACGGCACGGCACGGCACGGCACGGCACGAGGAACGTACAAAAAAAAACCAAGGTGACCGTAATGTATGTGTTAATGTATGCACGGCGAGCGATGCACACACCTTCGTCTCGCCATACACAAGGTGTCCGGTGACATTCGGCGCCTGGTCGCGCGCGCGCTGATGATGATGTTGCTGCTGCTGATGATGATGACGATGACGATGACGATGACGATGACGATGCTGCTGATGATGACGATGATGATGATGATGACAGCCACGCGACGTTCGCGCTCACGTTCTGTCGTGCGCGCGACGTTTGCTGCTGCCACGCTCCTTGCCACGGCCGCAAGTTTGCGTGCAAATCTAAATACCACAGCAGACGGCACTGTACTGAATCTACTGATACTCGCTCTCTCTCTCTCTCTCTCCCCCCTCGCTCACTCTCCCCCTCTCTTCTCCTCTTCCTCCTCCTCCTCCTCTCTCTCTCTCTCTCTCTCTCTCTCTCTCTTTCTATGTGGAACAGGGAGCGCCGTGGCGGCAGATTATTGATTTGATGTTCAAGAACCTATTATATCAAGAAACACGTTGGGGGAGGCAACCACTGATCTCTACTATACTAATACTTACTACTAATATTACTAATACTTACTACTATACTACTATACTATACTATATACTACTATACTTACTACTATACTACTACTTACTACTAATACTACTACTATACTTAGTATAGTAGAGATCAGTGGAGGCAACCCGGTTGGCAGACGCGCAGACGATGGCGCCATCTATCCGCGAGTGTAGCTGTTAATACTAATATTATCACGAGCGTATAATGACAAATAAAACACGAAAGGAAATCGCGTTCATGGAGATGATTGTATCCGGGAGAACTAATTTAGACGCCCTATGGAACGCGTGTCCACGCCACAGGTGCACGCAAGCCCATAAGTGGACTACCATAATAATTAGAATACTACAATAATAATAATAATAATAATAATTACACTACTATAATAATAAGACTGCTATAATAACTACACTACTATAATAATAAGACTGCTATAATAATTAAACTACCATAATAATTAGAATACTATAATAATAGGCATACTATAATAATTACACTACTATAATAATAAGACTGCTGTAATAATTAGATTACTATAATAATTAAACCACTAT
>NW_014577998.1:65355-70340 GCF_000485595.1 Priapulus caudatus | reverse complement strand
CTATAATAACAAGACTGCTGTAATAATTAGACTACTATAATAATTAAACCACTATGATAATTAAACTATTATAATAATTAGAATACTACAATAATTATACTACTATAGAATAGACAGAGTTGTTTACTTGGTTACTGTTAACAGTTAATTCTTGACAGGTTAATTATACTGCTCATGAAAATCAGGTGTGTATAGTTGGGTTAGGTGTAACGGTACGGCAAGATATAGGTGGTGCGTTGGTGGAGAAGACGATTAATTTAAGCTGATGTGATGTGAGATGTTCCTTGACTCGCAGCTGTTCAGTCGATATCTGGAGTGTGGGCTGTATTCTAGCTGAGATGCTGTCCAACCGACCCATCTTCCCCGGAAAACATTGTATCCTTTCGAGCTGCAGATGTCCGTTGCTCTGATGACGCACGCACGCACGCACGCACGCACGCACGCACGCACGCACGCACACACGCACACACGCACGCAAATACACACAAAAGCGCAAGCGCGCACGCATTCACATATTACACACAAAAGCGCAAGCGCGCACGCACGCACATATACATACGCGCGCATTGCCAAATATCGCGATTCTTTGGCCTAGTAGATCTCGCGCGCCTTCCTATGTTGTCGATGCCTGAATCCCACACAGATCTCGACCAGTTGAACCACATCCTAGGCGTGCTAGGATCGCCACAGGACGACGATCTGGAGTGCATCATCAACGAAAAAGTACAGTAAAACACGCTCAGTATAATATCTGAAGTGCCGTAATATAGATCGATATGAAACTAAACGACTATAAGACTATATATGAGATTATATTAGACTATATTAGACTATATGAGACTATATGAGACTATATGAGACTATATGAGACTATGTGAGACTATATGAGACTATATGAGACTATATGAGACTATATGAG
Source organism: Priapulus caudatus (assembly GCF_000485595.1). Taxonomy (NCBI): domain Eukaryota; kingdom Metazoa; phylum Priapulida; class Priapulimorpha; order Priapulimorphida; family Priapulidae; genus Priapulus; species Priapulus caudatus. The sequence goes on along the minus strand of NW_014577998.1, from coordinate 69,421 downwards.
ACTATGTGAGACTATATGAGACTATATGAAATTATATGAGACTATATAAAATTATATGAGATTATATAAGACTATATTAAATTATATGAGATTATATTAGACTATATTAGACTATATGAGACTATATGAGACTATATTAGACTATATGAAACTATATGGGACTATATGGGACTATATGAAACTATATGGGACTATATTATAAGACTATATGCAATTATGTGAGACTATATGAAACTATATGGGACTATATAAGACTATATAAGACTATATGAGACTATATGAGACTATAGATCTATGAGCTCCTGCTATTATGACACCTGCGTCTATTGACTTCCTGAATTTTATTATTATGATCAATCATGATTACCCTTGAATCACCGTTAAGAAGAGGAGGAGGGAGTTGGTAATGATACGTTAGAGATTATTGTTCAGTGACCAAGTGTTCACGTGATGCGGTTGTCGCGTTGTTTCAGGCTAGAGCGTATCTGCAGTCGTTGCCACACAAACCTAAGGTGCCCTGGCCCGACATGTATCAGAATGCGGACCCAAAAGGTAAGCGGATTGTAACCAGGTTGAATCCATTATTCACTATCAGGCACCTGGAGTGTAGCATCCCTCCCCTTTGTCGTCCTTCGCTTTACGATTATATGTAACTGAACCCGGGGATTTCCTTTGTTGCGTGATATACCCCCCGGAATGCCCAGAAATCGAAATCAGCTTTTCAGCTTTCGTCGGTGGACGTTTCTAATTTCTGCCGGGATATCGAGGGGTACTTTCATCGCAAAATTAAGACGAACGAGAATATGAAACATAAAGAATAACATAAAGAACATAATATAGACCACAAAGGCGACGAACACAAAGGCACAGGAAATTGCATTCCCGATGTCTAACTTCTAATATCACCGCAAGGCGGCGCCAGTCGAGCTTCTCTCACCAAACTATTGACAATAGACCAGGACAATAGACGGTTGTCCTGGATCATTGCCATAGTGATTGCACGCGGCTCTCTGCGCAGCCGAGCTGACGGTTGCCATGGTGATAGCGTTTCCGTATTTTTCCTTTCCCAGCGTTGGATTTGCTGGATAGGATGTTGACGTTCAACCCTCAGAGACGAATCACGGTTGAAGAGGCGTTGGCGCATCCGTTCCTTGAACAGTATTACGACCCTGGCGACGAGGTATTTCAATCTCAGAATTATTTAGATTTTTTGATTGCGGGCGCGCTTACGTCACAGCGCACATGCACGTTAGTTTGCTGTCTGTGATGGAACTGAGGGACTCTACATGGCGAATCGTCTATATATGTGAAACCTAGTTGCGTTAATATTTCAGTTCGGTGTAGTTACGTTGATGTGATCGTATAGTCAGATGTAGTTTTCTGAACCTTGCGTTGTGTTATTGTTCTTATGGTGACTTATACCACTGTAACCCGTTCGTTGGTTCGTTTCGTGTTGCTTGCGCTTGAAGGAAAACCGATCACACAAATAATTTCGTACGTCCAAAATGAGTTTCACAAGGATTTATTATTGCTCAAAAGTCCGGAAATGTAGTTTAATATATGAATAGTAACTGCGCGCGCGTTTGGAAACTAAAACTCCCAAGGCGCACTCTGATATTTATATGGACCAGCGAGGTGACGTCACATCAGGGGTCCCCAAGGCCACTGCAGGTCGAAAAGCGTCCCCTCGCCACTCGCCTGTAGCGCACTGCACCACGTCGCGTACATACGTGTCTGCATTCAGGTTTGACGCGTTTATCTGTAGGTGTGGACGTTTATACACGTAAACATGTTGACGGCTACGCACACAAATATCACGTATGATTCTTATACACTACTTTTACTAATTACAAACTCTACGCGCTACACTGTTACATATGTTTGTCTCAATACATGCATCATTGTTGTACAATACTTGGCCGCATGTGTGCGTGCGTGCGTGCGTGTGTGTGAGTGTACGTGTGCGTGTGTGTGGGAGTGTACGTGTGCGTGTGTCTGTATGTGTAAGTGTCTGTGTATGTATGTATGTGCGTGCACGTATAACGATACCCACTCACAATACACACATGCACGCGATGCAGCATTTGAGCGAAGCTGGCCCGAAAAAACGAGCGTGCACAACCGAGAAAAAAATCGTCTCATAACCGGATCCAGATCCGGATTCATAACCGGATCCAGGACCGGATGCAGAACCGGATCCAGAACCGGATTCATAACCGGATCCAGGACCGGATCCAGAACCGAATCCAGATCAGCTAAGCGCGATTCTCTGCTTGCATTGCAGCCGGTCGCAGACGAACCGTTCACGTTCGAAACGGAACTCGACGACCTTCCCAAGGAGAAGCTGAAGGAGTTGATATTCGAGGAGGTGGAAGCATTTCGCCAGAACGCAGGTGTGTATATAATGTACCATCCCGGCTGCTGCCTCCACCCCTCCCTCCTCTGCATCCAGCTCTCTCCTCCTCCCCTCCCCCCGCTCTCGCACCTGCCCTCCTTTCTCCCCGCAGCATTTAGTTCCCCGCATCTGCCACCAGATGGCGATCGATTAAGTGAGCCTATTGTTTCTGTTTCTTCGCAGATATATGGGAAGAGAAGATGGCTGAAGGGACGGCGCACGGGAAACGCTCTTCCACGTCGACTCCCAACTGTCTCGAAATCCCGTTCTGATCCCGTCGAATTTACCACGCGCACGTTCTCTCTTTTTCCGGATTCGAACGCGCCGTTTCCTAGCGACGAACACTCGCAAACAAATGTCGAAATCAAACTCCAAACCAACTCTGCTCATGTCCGTGTCAGTGAGAATTTCTTTGTCGCTGTAAGACTGTTCTGTCTCTGATTTCTCGGGCGAGAAAGAAAGAAAGAAAGGACGAATGTTGTTCCCAGTGAAGATCGCATACCGTATTGTGTTTCAGAGACGTTGTAGTGGCTTGGATGACCAGCTGTCTACGCACAGCTGCGATCAACGATGTGACCGCGGTTGCTATACCTAACAAGGGTTCCTTTCTGCTACGCTTGCTACTGTAAGAGCGTATTTGCCTCGCACACAAGCCGCTGGTGCTGGCAACGGGAAACGCTTTCACGATAGCAATTATAAGGTGCAAGCGGGAGTGTTACAGATGTGAAAAGGTTGCGCGACTCTGCAGTTAGTCATGGGTTCATGTGATCGTATATACATACGTATACAAGAGTTTATACAAACTTTATTTTTTATTTGTTTTTTTTTGAAACGGTAAATTATCGCTTGTGTTTTTATTTCGACGATATGTAGCCGGTAAGGATAATCGTGATTATGAGCTGCTATATATTTAATTAATTGTAAGTGTTATATAATGCCGGACACGCAGGACCGGCCGCTGTCGCTGCATGAGCTGCCGAGGAGGGACTTGTACTCAACATCCTAACCTTCTCCGTTCGGCATGCATGGATCTGCGTGTACATGAACATTGCGTCCCGATTTTATTGGACAATATTAATATCGCGTCATATCAGTAGAAAACTAGAAACGTGATGTAGGCGATTTTTTCTCTCTAGCAGGTTAACTCGCTGCTATCTCTAGTCGTAAAGCCCTTGTTGCTACAGGTTTGCGACAACAAGGGCTATAGTACTAGAGCTAACTTGCTGCTGACGTGTGTGGCGGAGGGTGGGTGGGTGGTTAGGGATGGTGGGGCAGGGGCGTGTACAGGATTTGGACCAGGGTGGGGTCTAACCGTAACCCATACTTGCGAGCACGCGAAGGAGGGGTCAAAATTTTGAAATTAGACCCCCTCAGATGCGTTTTCTGCGCGAGCAGGGGGGGTCCGGGCCCCCTGGACCCCCCCCTGTACACGCCCCTGTGGGGGTGGTTTATGGTCGGAGTCTGCCCCCACTGGTCGCGCAGTTCTCAGGTTTAAAAACCGCTGGGGCTAAAAATCGAGGCGTTCTTGCTTCGTGCATCCATCTGCCACTAACAACCCCTAACGCCACACATACGCACGCACGCGCGCACACACGCGCGCACACGCACACACGCACGCACGCACGCGCGCGCACACAGACAGACACACGCACGCACGCACACACGCGCGCA
>NW_014577998.1:61033-65345 GCF_000485595.1 Priapulus caudatus | reverse complement strand
CACGCAACATACGCACGCACGCGCGCAACTTAAACACACAATCGACGGCTAATCAACGCGTAGTACATTGTGACAGATAGAAGTCTTCGAGTGAGATGTACATAGGAGGATAGACTGAACATGCCTACAGCTTACACAGGATCATCATACCGTTGAACGAGCGTAATTCCCGACGAGTAGAATGCAAAGGAATGGTCTCACCTTAGCTACCATTGCCGAGGAGATTCCCTCCACTTCAGAACTCGCGAGTGGGCTGCTTATTGTTAGCCTGCCATTGCGGTAGGAGCGACAGAGCACACTTGCATCGCACTGAACAGAAGAGCAACTTGGCGCTTGAAAAACAATTCGGGTGAGTATGTCGTCCAGCCCACCAATGCAGCCCAAGACTCCAGATCTGTCAAAAACGCACAGTTCACATACGCACGAAAGAAGAGCATCTAGCATCTCCCAGTGCTGTTATCAAGTGTTGGAGTCAGATTGCAGACAGCACTCCGGAGATAAGGTTTGTCTCAGGAAACCTTGCGATTTTCGAAATCATCGGAACACGACAAGCACAAGATCACCACACACCCAGAACACACACACACACGACACACACACAGACAGCGAAGGTCATTACATGAGATCGCCCCCCCATTAAAATTACAGTCGCCCGCACTGGCCAACAACAAGAAGTTAGCCGTCTGTCAGAACTAAATCATCTTAAGGAACTTATGGAATTCAAAGTACGCACACATATCACTATATAAGCGCAGACGACACGTCAACAACAGAGACTCACTATCGGACGACAGAGATACGCAACGCGACGCACACACACGTACTTGAGAGAGCTCCTGCCGAGTTTCTGGCAAGAAATGTGGAAGGTGCTAGGCTGGGATAACCATTGCGATGACTCTGTCCACACAACGGCGTACGGGAAGCAGGCCGAGACGACTCAAGAATTGGAAAGCATTCGCGTTCAGCGTGACTGCTCTCACGTCGCACGTCCCCTGAAGTTTGGTAAGAGAGTCAACTGCAGACAACACACACGCGATAGACACGCACGTGCTGAGATTCACTCTTCATTCTTTGCCATCACTTAACTGTTTGCTCGACACTACACATCTCATCACACACAAATACCCAGACCGTTAGCCGCCCCCACACACACACTACAACACACACACACACGCCCACACACATAACACTGAACACGATTCTGGCAGACATCAGTCACCAAACAACTGGTATCGGCGTGCTTCTGCGCACACGTGCACACCACACCACACACAGTTATCCACGCTCGCACCGTACGGCCCGAACGAACGTCCCCAAACATACTATGTGAAGTGAAATTCCTTGTTCACTAGTCCTGTCCGTTGTCAAACATGCACCAGCACGCACATAGCACCAACATCATATCACCACGCGACGCGGCGCACGACCAAGCCGGGCCCGTAGAATCCAAGTCAGCCACGCATGGTGTCTCTGCCTTGGCGGGTCGGGTTTTCGCCAACATTTTTGCATTTTATCTAATGCGTTGCTGCCATCCTAGCGCTAAGTTCCATATTTGAGGTGTGCCTTGCTAGACTCCAGGCGCATGCTTTTCAGCTAATTCAAATGCATAATTGCCTCATCAGTATGAATTATATTGGGTGTCTAGCCAGGAAGTGCCAGGCAAATTGAATCAGCTAACCGAATGACGACGGAGCGAGGGAGATAGACAAGCGCGTGGTCCTCTGTGTGAGTTCATGCAATCTCGTCAGCAGAGCTCCCTCCCACTCACAGTCATATCTGCACAGATATATTACAGATATTGCATCAGATATATTACAGTGCGGTATTGTTGCTTTTGGTAATCGCCATGTGAGACAGAAGTCCTCCTTCTTTCTCCATCTGATGCGTGCGTGGCAGTGCGTTTGCGTTGCGTGCGTGTGTGGTCGCGTACGTGGCGTTTGTGTGGCGTGCGTGCGTGCGTGCGTGCGTGCGGGGTAGCAGGAGAAGCTTGGTGTCTGTGTGAGTATCCGCCCCGGTAAAGGATTGGCCATGGCGTCCCCGGTTTCCAAAAAAAAAAAATTTGTTCGCTTTTGCTTCGATTCCTGTGCCATTTTGAAGCAAATTGCGAAAGAATTACATTTTTATTATATCTAGTATATCGATAAATCTATTATTAATGTAATATTCTGTATGTGTTATTACACTTACATATGATACATATGAGACATGATATAAATCTTTATGTATGTATATGTATATATTTATACGTGTGTATATAACTAATATATATATATTTATATGTAATGTCAAATAGTTCGGCCTCATACATGTATGGCGTTATACGTATATCATGTATATATCGCATATGCGCATGTGTAATAATGTATAAGTATAGTGCATATGCGGCACTATATGTGTGTATAATATAATAATATATACTATAGTTAAATAAAATAGTGCAGTGTATTATGTATATGCATAATAAATGTACTATTTATAATATATATATATATATATATATATATATATATATATATATATATTGCTATGTTACAAGGGAGCATGGCAGCCAGCCGTCTTGGAGGCTTTCATACTGTGGTTTACAGGGAATATATAAAAGATCGATTGTGAAACCAGTTAAAAGTTTGAGTACAAATTCCAGCTACTGGGATATGAACCAGCACCACCTAGGGGGAAAGTCACGTACTTATCTGACACCAGTCTGGTTCAACCTTCTGCTACTGCTACAGGTGTAACTGTATTTTTGTAACTGATGCTACTATATCAATTTAGTTTGTGTCTTATTGTGCCGATGTCTGTTATAAGGCTGTAATAAATCATTACAGAGTTATGCGTTTCTTCGTCATGTGCATTTCAAAAGTCTAATCGCTATATTACAGGTATTATAGGAATTATATATAGTATTATACTATATCACCTTCTTATACGCTCTTGATAGGATACATATTGTTGAAATTTTATATATAAAGTAGGAATGTTATAAACACAAGTAGCTTGGTAATCTCTCCCAGTGCCCAACCAGTTTCTTACTAGATTTCTGCTATTCATTCTTTTAATTAGTCAAATTTCCAAAAAGTAATATAATTCATTCATGTTTACTAATGTTAAAAGGTTTTAAACGCAATATATTGACTACCACCAACAACAAAACATACAATATAATTTTCACTACACAAACCATTTTATTATAAGGTCACTCGTACAACAATTCATTTACAGACAACTAATAGATACAGTGCATATATGAAAGAGTGAGGAGTTAGCACTAAAACAGAAAAAGCAATTTAAAAAAAAATCGACGGTATATATGCCTCTAAACAAAGTCACATCGGATGGTTTTTCATAGCTAGTGATTTCAGTAGAGTCTTCAAAAGCTACTGTTTATAGATCTAACATAAGCGATTTACTAAAAAAAACACAAGAAACCACACGTTAACGCTTGCTTGCCCTACAAATTTGGCTCCTGACATGCCCAAAACTAATAAGGAACACACATACACGTGCCACAATAAACATAATTACACCGCGAATTCAACATAATACACCAAAGTAAAACTCCATTACAATGAGTAGGGGGTAGATAAACCTCTTCAACGTGTTTGTACCGACACACACACGCAAGGGTAGCAGATGTAAGGGTCACTGTACACGTGTTCTATCTCTCCCTCGTCCAATGCCATCGCGGCGCCATTAGCATCGATCAATGTCAACCACTGTCAGACACTGTCAGTCACTGTCAACCACTGTCAGCGACGATTCTGCCGCGACCGCCAGGAAAATGCTCGCTGGCGGCGGTGACCGCATCGTGCGATCGGTGGCGCCCTCGTTGGCCACTGCTGCCGATCTGGCCACCGCAGCGACCCGTTGTCACCGCGCAGCACTAAGGCTGCCTGGTGTGTCATAGTGCGATAGCTACTGCTGAAAAGTATCTGCTTACAAGGGCTTCAGCTCTTGCAAAGTATCTGCTTACAAGGGCTACTGATCTTGCAAAGTATCTGCTTACAAGGGCTACTGATCTTGCAAAGTATCTGCTTACAAGGGCTGATGCTCTTGCAAAGTATCTGCTTACAAGGGCTATTGATCTTGCAAAGTATCTGCTTACAAGGGCTACTGATCTTGCAAAGTATCTGCTTACAAGGGCTACTGATCTTGCAAAGTATCTGCTTACAAGGGCTACTGATCTTGCAAAGTATCTGCTTATAAGGGCTACTGATCTTGCAAAGTATCTCACCAGAGGGGAGCTAACTCTGCCTTATATCTCACGATGTATCTCATATCAGGGGTAGCTACAACCACCAAGTATCTCGTATCA
>NW_014577998.1:57046-60706 GCF_000485595.1 Priapulus caudatus | reverse complement strand
GGGGTAGCTACAACCACCAAGTATCTCGTATCAAGGTAGCTACAGGTCCTGCATATCTCGTATCATGATCAGGGGTAGCTACAACCACAAAGTATCTCGCACCATGGTAGCTACAACCACAAAAGTATCTGAGTCTCGTACCAGGGGTAGCTACACCCACAAAAGTATCTCGTACCAGGGGTAGCTACACCCACAAAAGTATCTCGTACCAGGGGTAGCTACACCCACAAAAGTATCTCGTATCAGGGGTAGTTACAGCCACAAAGTATCTCGTATCAGGGTAGCTGCTGCTGAAGATTTCAATGCGCGCATGCAACAACGGGGTTTCAGAAGAATGAAAAGCCCCCACTGCCCATGGGTCGCGCGCGCTCACGCTCCGTACACAAACTCCAGACACATTTCGAACCAGTATCGAAAGAGTTGGTTCCCTGTTCCCAGTAGGTCATCAAAAACTCCCGCGCGTGATCCTCGTCGCTCCCGGCTAGAGCGCGCGACCCCGTTGCCAGGTGGCGCTAGTACCGGCGACGTCGGCCGTACGACGGTGACCGCGACCTGCGGTGCGCCGACCTTGACCGACGACGGGCCGACCTTGACCCTCGATGATGACTCCGGCTTCGTGACCTGCAGCATTAACAGATGCCTTAACCTCAAACATACTGAACAACAACAATTACAACAACAGCAGCAACAGCAGCATCAGTAGTAGCAGCAGCAGCAGCAGCAACAGCAGCAGCAGCAGCATCAGTAGCAGCAGCATCAGTAGCAGCAGCATCAGTAGCAGCAAGCAGCATCAGTAGCAGTAGCAGCAGCAGCAGCAGCAGCAGCAGCAGCAGCAGGAGCAGCAGCAGCAGGAGCAGCAGCAGGAGCAGCAGCAGCAGCAGCAGCAGCAGCAGCAGCAGAAGCCTGGAAACATCAAAACTCCCCTCACAGTAAAGTCCCTTACATTCCACACACACACACACACACCACACACACACACACCTACCTACCAACCTACCTTCTGCCGCGACGCTTGCTCCTGTACGCGGGCGATCCGCCGCGTCTGCGGCGCTGCGATGACCGGCTGCGCGACCTTGACCTTGACCTCGACCTCGAGGACCGCGGCGACGACCTTGAGCGCCTCCGCGAGCGGCTGCGGCTCTTCGTGGACGCGCGCGACCTTGACCTCGTTCTAGGCAGCGAACGCGGCCTTGACCTCACTCTAGGCGGTGACGCCGAGCGTGATCCTGACCTTGCTTTCTGGAGCGACGGGGACCGTGACCTTGACCTTGCTCTGGGGAGGGACGGGGACCGTGACCTTGCTCTGGGGAGGGACGGGGACCTTGACCTTGCTCCGGGAAGGGACGGGGACCGTGACCTTGCTCCGGGGAGAGATGGGGATCGTGACCTTGACCTTGCTCTAGGCAGAGACGGAGACTGAGACCTTGCCCTAGGGAGAGACGGGGACCGTGACCTTGACCTTGCTTTCGGCGGCGAGGGCGACCGCGAACTGTCCGACGACGTCGAGCGGCCGCGAGGGGGCGCCACCGCCGCGCTCGACGCCGACGACGACCTTGACCTCGACTTCGAAATCGACCTCGGTCTGCTCCTGGAATGTGACTTCGAGTTCGTGCGTTTGGGGTCGTGCGAGGCCACCCTGCGCGAGACGAGAACGCAGAGAGCGGAGATGAGACGAGACGATGAGACAGATGCAGGGAAACGCGCCGTCGCAGTGGCGACGACAAACGACATTCAGATATGTCGTCGAACAGGGGGGTGGGGTTCCGTCGTCAAAAACATAATTACGTTTAACGTTAGATTCATAGATCCCCCCTCCATACACTGCGTAAGAGAACGACATTTCTGTTGACAGTCCGACGAGTCAAAGTTGATGTAAGACTGATTTTGTTTCTGACAACCTGACAACAAGGTTTTCGGTTAAATACGTCTTTAACAAACTGGTGAGCCGAGTCGCTGAACATTCAGATTTCTTTTACGCGCACCACATGCATGACTAAAGCAGCATTACCTGCAGAAACGGAGAACACCAGAAAGTGTAGGGATAGAAGCGTACCACCTGCAGCAGTACAGCAGTGTTAGTTGCTCACAGACAACTCTACCCATTATTATTCACTCACCGTCTCCCGCTCCTCTCTTCTCTCGCTGGACTCACAGAGCTGCTGGTAGCGCGACGCTTCTCCTGGGGTGGTAGCGTGTCCGGCTTACCGAACCTCAGGGGAGACCTGCGGCAACAGAAAACAACGTATTAGCCAGCGAGCCATGCAGCCATGATTTGCACGGTCAGTTTTGAAACTGCACGGCCAAAAATGTGTAGCGCGGCCTAAAATATTATGGCTGAAACACACATACAAAAAAATTGCACTCCCAAATATCTTTTCTGCACTTCCACAATACGTCTCATTCCTGGCTAATACCCTGACGAGAAACAACGGCCCGTGAAACGGAATCGAAATGCATTCCTCGTTTTCAAATTCCGAAATAATAATTGATAATTTCCAGGTGCAAACAATGCGCCCGCGGCAACGGGAAACAATAGCCGTGAAACGTGATGAATGAATCGCAATGCTCCACGATCGCATTGCGAGCACTCGAATTATCGACGATGAAGCATAACGGACGGGAAAGTTCAAACGAAGGCGATCGAGGCAACTGCTTTATTTACGAGCGATCCTTACAAGCAGGTGGCAGCACGTGTGCATTCCACTCACACCAGGTGGCAGCACCTGTTCGCTCCATTCACGCCAGGTGGCAGCACCTGTTCGCTCCACTCACGCCCGGTGGCAGCTCTTACCCGCTGAACGTCCTGCGGATGGGCGAGTAGCTAAGCGACTTGCGCGATGACCTTGACCTCCCAGCGGGCTCGCGTGACCTTGACCTTCCTGCCGGCTCGCGTGACCTTGACCTCTCTCCTCGCTCGCGCTTCAGCTCGCGTTTCACGACGACGCCAGCCTGCGCCGCGCCGCGCCGGCCCACGGCGGATCGGATGGGTTGCCGTGGCGACGGGCTGCGGGAGGATGAGCCGTCGCTATGGGAACGCCCGTTCTGCCTCCGCGCGGGCGACGCCGAGTTGCTCTTCGACCTGCAAGAACGCCAGAATCGTGAGCGGCCAGTGGCGCCACCTCGCGCCGCCCATGTACAGCAAACAGCACACACACACGCACGCACGCACGCACACACACACGAACACACACACACACATGCGCGCACGCACAGTGTATTACACACAAACACAAAGACAGTGGCACGCGCACGCGCACGCGCGCGCACACGCACACACACACACACACACACACAGTGTATTACACACAAACACAAACACAGTGACACGCGCACGCGCGCACGCACGCACGCACGCCCGCACACACACACACACACATGCGCGCACGCATGCACACACACACACACACACACATGCGCGCACGCATGCACACACACACAGTGTATTACACACAAACACAAACACAGTGACACGCACACGCACACGCACACACACACGAACACACACACACACATGCGCGCATGCATGCACGCATACACAGTGTATTACACACAAACACAAACACAGTGACACGCACACGCACACGCACACACACACGAACACACACACACACATGCGCGCATGCATGCACGCATACACAGTGTATTACACACAAACACAAA
>NW_014577998.1:49982-57036 GCF_000485595.1 Priapulus caudatus | reverse complement strand
GTGCATCCTGACCTGCTGTTCTGAGCCGACGGGCGACCGTACCTTGACCTTGCCTCTGGCATCCGGGAGGGGACGGCGACCGGACCTTGCCTTGGAAGGGCGGGAACCCTGACTTGCTCCGGGAGAGCATGGGCGATTCGATGACCTTGACTTTGCTCTAGGCAGCAGACGGGGACTGAGACCTTGCCCTAGGCGCAGAGGACGGCGGACGTGACCTGACCTTGGCTTTCGGCGGTGCGAGCCGCGCGACGCCGTGAACTGTCCGACGACGTCGAGCGCGCCGCGAGGGAGCCGCCACCGCGGCCCGCATTGACGCCGACGACGACCTTGACCTCGACTTCGAAAATCGACCTCGTCTGCTCCGGGAATGTAGACTCTCAGTCGTGCGTTTGCCGCGCGGTCGGTTTGCGAGCCACCCTGCCGCGAGACCGGAGAACGCGACTGAGTCAGCGGCGCAGATGCAGACGAGACGATGAGACAGATGCCAGCGAAACGCTGCCTGTCGCGCGTGGCGACGACAAACGACATTCGAGATACTGTCGCTCGAACAGGGGCGGGGGGTCTCCTGTCGCTCAAGAAACATAATTACGGTTAACGTTAGCCATATCATAGAACCGCACCTCATATACAATCGCCGTAGCAGAACGACGATTCTGTTGCACACGTCAACGAGACGAAAGTTGATGCTAGAACTGATTTGTTTCTGACAACCTGACAACAAGCGTTTCGCCGCTTATTAAATACGTCTTGAACAAAACTGCGGCAGCCGAGTACGCTGATACATTCAGATTCTTTTAACGCGCACCAATGCATGACTTAAAGCAGCGATGACCTGCAGAAACGGAGCAACACCAGGAAAGCTGTAGGGATAGAAGAATTACCCACCTGCCAGCGCGTAGCAGCAGAGTGTTATGCTAGCCGCCACACTATCCGAATTTTCACTGTGCACAGCACTACGCCCTCGCACACTATCCGACCCGATCCGAATCGCATCGAGGGCCACCGCAACACTGTCCGACTCAAAATTGCCGCGCAAACATTGCCACTCTCGTGGCCGCTTCCAAGCAGCATTTACCCGTGCTACTAAGGGTCGGGAGTAGTGTTCCCATGGTGTCGAATGCATGTCCTTCGAATGCTGGTTGCCCAGGCGCTGCCCTCTTGCATTTGTCAATGTTCCGTTCAAGCGCTCGCGATCGTGCGATGCAATGCACACTATCCGATCGTCCGTCGTAAGCCCTCCAGACACTATACGACCCCGATCCGCCTCCCGATTCAAAATTCGAATGACCTCCCGATGCCAAACTTAAGCTTCCCGGAGCCAAACTAAGAGCTCTCGATCCAATCGTAAGCCTCCGACTCGACTCGGTCGGATAGTGTGCGGCTAGCATTACGTTGCCTCACAGAACTCCACCCATCATTAATTCACTCACCGCTCCCGCCTCCCTTTCTTACTCTCGCTGGACTCACAGAGCTGCTGGTGGCCACGACCGCTGCTCCTGGCAGCGGTCGGCAGCTCGTGTCCGCGCTTACCGAACCTAAGCAGGAGACACTGCCGGCAAGCAGAAAACAACGTATTAGCAGCGACGCATGCAGCCAGGATTATGCACCCCCCCGGTCAGCTTTTAAACTGCACGCGCCCAAAAAGTGTAGTGTACGCGGCCAAAATATTATGGCTGAAACAGCACATGACAAAAAATTGCACCTCCCAAAATATTTTTTCTAGCCACTTCCACAATACGTCTCGATTCCTGGCTAATACCCTGAACTGGCGACAAACAACGGCCCGTGAAACGGGAAGAATGAATCGAAATGCATTCCACGTTTTCAAAATTCCGAAATAATAATTAAATTCCAAGATGCAAAACAATACCGCCCGCAGGCCAACGCGGAAACGAATGGTCGTGAAACGTGAGAATGAATCACAATGCTCCACGATCGCATTGCTACCACTCGAATTATCGACGATGAAGGGCATAAACAGACGCGGAAAGTTTCATAACGGCAAGGCGATCGAAGCAACTGCGCTTCTTACGAGCGATCCTTACAAGCAGGTGGCAGCACTGTGCGCATTCCACTCACACCAAGGTGGCGCACCTTTCGCTCCATATCACGCACATGGGTTGCAGCACCTGCTTCGCTCCACTCACGCCCAGGTGGTGGCAGCTCTTACCCGCCTGAACGTCTGCGGGTACATGGGCTCGAGCTAGCTAAGCGAACATTGCGCGATGACCTTGACCTCCAGCGGCGCTCGCGTGACCTTGACCTTCCTGCCGGCTCGCGTGACCTTGACCTCTCTCCTCGCTCGCCGGCTTCAGCTGCGTGGCACGCACGACGCCAACGCCTGCGCCCGCACGCCGCGCCGGCCCACGCGCGACGGATGGGTTGCCGTGGCGACTGGCTGCCGGGGAGGATGAGCCGCCCGCTATGGAACGCACCGTTTCTGCCTTCCGCGCGGACCGGCGATCGCCGAGTTGCTCTTCGGACCTGCGAATCATACGCCCAGAGATCGCCGGAGCGCCATGCGCCACTCGACGCCCCCATGTACAGCAAACAGCACACACAGCCACGCACGCTGACGCACGCACAAACCCCACACCACGAATCACACACACACACATGCCCGCTACGCACAGGTGATATTACACAACAAACACAAAGACAGTGGCACAGCGCTACGCCGCACGCGCGTGCACAGCGCACACACCACACACACACACAGCACACACACACACACCAGTGTATTACCACACAAACACAACACATGACACGCCGCACGCCGCGACGCACGCACGCACGCACGCCACACACACACACACACCATGCGCGCACGCATGCACACACACACAACACACACACGATGCCGCGCACGCATTCACATCCACACACAGTTGTATTACACACAAACACAAACACAGTGACACGCACACCACACGCACACACACACGATACACACAGCACACACATGCGCGCATGCATGCAGCCGCGCGATACACAGTGTATGACACATCAAACACAAAGACAGCTGCACACGGCTCGCACGCACGCACGCCACGCCACGCACGCACGCACGCCACACACACACACACACCGGGGGGCGGCCGACGAATACCACACACACACGAGGTGTATTACACGAGCAAACACGAAAAGCACAGCTGTGCAATGACACGGCGCCACGCGCACGCCACACACACGCACACAACACACACACACACACCGCGCCGCAACACACACACACAGCGTACACACCACACAACAGCACATAAGAACACGCTCGATCCTTACCGTCTCTCCGTTAATGGACGTCTCCCGAACCGGAGCCGCCCGCTTAAGGCGGCGGGGCGCTGCTGGGTGGAGGACGAGCCGACCGTCTCCGGCCCAGACGATCGCGACGCCATGGGGGCGGCGCGCGCGTCACACGCGGCTCCTCGTGCGCCGGCGAGGGTCTTCTCCGGTGCGGGCAGAGCCGCCTCATCTGAAGGAGGAGGGAGGGAGAGTCTCCTTTTCTCATCGTGCAGGAGAGGCCAGTGGGAGGGGGGGTCTCCTCTGCCTCTCATCTGGAAGCGAGCGGGAGCGGGAGGGTCTCCTTTGTCCTCAGTCTGAGAGGAGGGAGGGAGGGTCTCCATCTCTCTGGCATCTGGAGGAGGAGGGAGGGCGAGGAGGAGGGTCGCTGCGTGGGGGGGGGGGGGGCCCGGGGGGTGGACGCGGTGCCGACGAAGCGGTCTTGGCGCTGTCCGCGCGGGGGTGCGGCGGCGGGGGGGGGAGAGGGAGGGCGCGAGTTGTGAGCAGCGGGTAGTGGGGTCGCCGCGCGCCCGCCGAGTACCTAGGGGGGTGCGCCGGCGGTGACTCCAAAGCGTTGCTTCTCCGGCTGGCGGATGCGCGCCCGCGTGCCCTCCTCGTCCCGGCGACGCTCCTCGCTGCCGCGTCGCCCGTACCTCCCTGTTCTTGCTTCTCCTCTTCTTGCTCTTCGACTTTCTTCACCGGGAGACTTCGAGACCTGCGCGACTTAGAGAACAGGCAACGATGTCGTCAGAGATGCTGACACCTGGTTAGGATGCCACCCGTACTAACGATATGCAATAACGGCGAGGTTCGCTTACCAGGTTGAAATTTTCCGCCGCGTTTATTCTATTTCGTTTACCACAATATATATAGTAAATATATATATATAATATACTATATATATATATATAGATATATATAGATATATATATATGATAATATATATATATAGATCAAACATATATATGAGTAATAAAGTATCTCACCTTCCCATACTCTCAACGACGTCACAAGCTTTCTCTTGCACTATTCCCGCGTTTTCTTCTCCGGTCCCGGCGACCAATCGCCAATTCGCTCGGCTGCGATGATGATCGCAAAACGGGTTTGGGATCCGGGGGTTTGGGCCCGGCGCACACGCTGAGTAATTTTACTCAAGTGAAATGATACACGCGTCAAAAAATACTCCCCGCCCGACAATATATGTCAAGCGTCCGCACCGCCACACGTGAGTAGTCAAAAATTACTTCAAGGTATTAAGTGGTAAGTGCCCCAGATCACGCTGACTGTGCGCTTGCCAGATACGGCGCACAGTCATCTTTAAAATGATTTAAAAGCATGCACAGCGAAGCCGTAACCAGTGTGAGTAAATTTACGCAGCGGCTAGCGGGCACACGTCAAGTATTTTGACGCATGCATCATTTTACTTGAGTAAAATTACTCATGTGTGCGATCGGGGTTTAGGTTACGGCTATCATGCGGTGAGCGGGGTCAAACATCAGGGTTCGGGGTCGCGTTACGACACGACGATCGCACGGTGAACACGAGACGCGTTGAGACAAGTATCGAGACGGGTATCAAGGGTAGAAATGAACTTTTGAACAAGCGAGTCTAACGGACTCCCTGCTCTTAAAAAGAAGGAGTCCGCAGCAAAATAAGGGAGTCAGCAGTCTGAAGTTCAAAACTAAAGCATAACAACAATAACGCATGTGCTTATTTTGAAGATTCGTGCGATGCACGTCTGCCAAATTTTCTTTCGACATTTGCTGCAAAAATGCGGTAATTCCGCGAAGCTGTGCTCTGAAACGAAATACAGTTAGTATAGCAGAATATTTAGGGAGTCACACAGACTTCTGCATTATGTCAAATCAGGGAGTATTTGACTCCGGACCCGTGTTAATTTCGCACCCTGGGGTATTGAGACAGGTACTCACGAGTCTGAGTCGGAGGACGATGACGACGACGTTGAGACGTCTCGTGCGTGCTTCCGATGCCGTTTCTTCTCAGGACTCGCCGACCTGCAAATAGGAAACGACGGAAAGGACAACGTGAGACGCGAGCGTGAACTCGATGCGATTCGCACACAAAGCCTCGTCAATACACATGCGCGCACACAGACACGCACGCACGCACGCACAGACATACGTATGCACGCACACACAGACACATGTATGCACGCATGCGCGCGCATACACAAACACACGTACGTGCGCGCGCACACGCACGCACGCACACACACACGCACGTACACGCACGCACGCACGCACGCACGCACGCACGCACACATACACGTATGCACATGCACGCACGCACACACACGTACGCGTGCGCGCACTCATGCATGCACACACTCAAGCACGCATATACAAACATCAGCATGAAGCATGTACGTCCATCGTTCAGATAGAAATTGCATAGGATGACCGGAATAAACCTTCGTCGCTCCGAGCTTACGTCACAAATCACTGAATATCGCAATCTCCACCCAGCTCCCACACCCCACCACAAGAACAATCGGTTCACGATGTTCAGAACAAACGTAAGCAAAGAGTTAAATTCGCTAGAAATAAAATACCTGTGGTGAGATTTGCAAGGCCGGTCCCTGAAACATGTACTACAGATGTCAGCACTAGTCAATACAGATCATGTCATTAACATTTTTTCCCCGCCCGTGTGTGGACACAGACTCCACCACCACACACACACAAGCATATCACCTTCCCCACCCACATAACACGCTATCCCTGTATAACCTGTCATTAACTAATGAGACTAATTAAAAACCTGCCGCCCTGCACAGTCGAAGCGACACCCAACATTAGATCTATCTTAGAACGTAATCGGATGCGTGGCGGATGAAAACAACAAGTGAACGAACGTCACACGCCCTGCGATTTGTTGTCAACACATTGTTTTTTGTTTCTTACGCGCGCAAATCATCGACTATATTGTCCCCTGTCACATACTTACATGACGACGCAACGATCACAATAACTCTGAAATGATAAAACAGCCAATACGGGAGCATTAATTTAATGGTACATCAGTGGAAGTAACCTAACACCCAACCACCCACCCACCCCCCCACCGCCACACCACCCCACCCACTCCCTTTTTACGCACGCCGTCGTCTGTGTACTGTTGTGGTCGAGGTGACCTTCATAAAGGGGACAGCTTGCGCAAACCTCGCGCGCGCTTTCAAACGCACGTCGGTTGCATAGTCAGGGTGCCAGTAGTTGCTGTCCATCTTTGTGTCGTACGCTCTGTGCGAAGCAGAGCTTGAAACTAACCTAAAATCTTCACCTAAAATCTAAATCAGTGATCTGTAAAATCTACAAGCCCCCCCTAACAATATTTACCAGCTTTTTAATTCTCTGGAGTGTGATGCCGAGGTGCCAGGGTTAGCAATTAGCTGCTCACAGGAGGAGAGCATGATGCGTGGGCAGGTCTGTGGGAGGGGATTCCCCAGAACAATTGTGATTTTAGACTATCTGAGATGCATTCCGAGGCTTGCAACTTTTAGTAATGGGATTAAAATTTGAATCAACCTTAGCAAGCCTTCTGGAATTTAGCGATAAATTGACGTTTGCACGCAAAAATTTATTACTCAATAAGAATGGGATAAATTGCACAAAAAGTAGTTACGGATTTTAGTATTACCGGCATTTGCCAGCGGTACTGGTCAGCCAAGACATGGTGCTAGCCATTAATGATTTCTACTAGCCTTGGGCGAACTAGGGTCCCTATATACAGAGAGTTGCGCCATGACGAGTCG
>NW_014577998.1:43288-49110 GCF_000485595.1 Priapulus caudatus | reverse complement strand
AATTTTGATTTTAGACTATCTGAGGATGCATTCCGAGGCTTGCAACTTTTAGTAATGGGATTAAAATTTGAATCAACCTTAGCAAGCCTTCTGGAATTTAGCGATAAAATTGACGTTTGCACACACAAAATTTATTACTCAATAAGAATGGGATGTTGCACAAAAAGTAGTTACGGATTTTAGTATTACCGGCATTTGCCAGCGGTACTGGTCAGCCAAGACATGGCGCTAGCCATTATTGATTTCTACTAGCCTTGGGCGAACGGGAGAGCGTTAGTTTAAAGCCCTGAAGAACGGTGTTTAACTTTTCATCTTCAGTCATGACAGGACAGTGAAGTTCAAAGAACCCTGTTGACTGACTGACTGACTAACGACGCAATCGCTTATTCAGTGCGTTCTCAACGTTGCAATGATAGAGCCAGCTGCGTGTGACTGCCTACACGCACTATGCATGTCTAATACACACGCATACATATACGTACACCTCCCGCTAGATCTGTTTAGAATCGCATTTGACGATGACTGCTAGCATCGCTAGCACGTCTGGGTTTTTTTGCCGCATTTTTGACGCACGTGTCGATCTCCCCGGATCATCGCAATACAGGTATACAAACTATGATTACCCCATTAAATGTTTGTGTTGGTTTATGTGAAGCAGAACGATGTTCCCATTGAAATTCTCTCTCTCTCTCTCTCTCTCTCTATTCAAGAGATTTCCGTCCGGTAAGTGCTATATTTTTATAGCGAACGGTGGGCACAGGTGGATGACTTACGGAGAGAAGCACAACTGTTGCATACGTGTTTCTCGGCTCCATTATTTATAAGAAAGAAATGGTTTTCCAGAGGGCTGATACATAGGAATGCATAGGGTAGCAGAAATGTTGCATACGCATACAGCAGTGTCAGAGTTGATACTTATTTAGTTTAAATATCTGACAACAGGTAGCAGCTAGGCAGAACGGAAAGAAGGAAACAGAGAGAGAGAGAGCAGCGGGGCCGATAGAGATAAGAACGAGACTAGAGGGGAGAGATAGATGAAAGGAAGAGAGAGAGCGGGGAGATAGAGAAAGGAAGAGAGAGAGGGGGGAGATAGAGAAAGGAAGAGAGAGAGGGGGGAGATAGAGAAAGGAAGAGAGAGAGAGACGGGTTGGGGAAGGTCGGGATGGAAGGAAAGGAGGGAGCGAGTACAGGGGTCAGTTTCATGAACCAAATATATAGACCTGTGAACTGGATGCTGAGTTTTAAGGACTACTAATGTCTCACACAATGCCGCTCTTGTCATTCTTAGATCAGAGAGCCCTGAGTTGGAAGAAAAGAAAAAGAAGAAGAAAAAGAGAAAGAATAAGAAGAAAGAGAAAAAGAGGTAGATGTCTATTATTTACGTAGTTAGCGGACGGTGGCTCAGTCTGTTGTTCTATAACTAATGTTTAGCACAGGAACCTCCAAGGCTAGTGTTCTACGTATGATTAGTACGTTACTCTGTTCACGCGACAAGCTGTTCGCTTATCGATTCAATGCTTCCTGGTGATAACGTTTGTGCATTGGCGGTTAAAGTTTGTCACGTTTTTTGTGTGTTTATCTTTCCTGCTTTTCGGACACGATTTACAGAAGCAGCGCGGCCGTCCTTAATACTTCAAAACAACATTCTCGGAGCTTCGGCCCTCAAAATTTTTCTAAAATAACTGATATAGCTTTTTGCTCACTGCATTTTTGATTTTGTGTTCTACACTGTAAGCCTGCTTATCCCCAGCATGGAATTTTCACTAGCTGTAACTGCTTAAATCTATTCAAGCTATCAAAATTCTAACTGCATTTCACTTATGCAATACATGTAACCAGCGCTGCCTCTGCCAAGCAATTTCGTGCTTTCATTAAGCTAACGAAACTAAAATATTAGAAACATAAATTTAAAATAAACTAATTTGAAATAACGAATAAGGATATTGACTTCGCTCATTAAAACAACAAGGCCCAAAAATACGCATACGATGCAAGCACCACCGTTGGTTTTATAGCATGATTGCTTGCACCCATCTGCTGGCACTTAATATCATTCGGAGCTCATCTTGCTAACTAACTTCCCTTCCTGTTCTTTGCTGTGCCATCTACTTCTGCCTTCTCTGGACTGTCAGCTGGTAATTTTTCATCTTGACAGTACTAGCGACCTCTCATTGTCTTCCTTCCTCATCTTCTGTGAACACGCTCACACTGTATTCCAGCTTGCTGGCTCATCGCGCTAAAATCCGAGTTTTTGGTGTAGATAGCACATATCGCATGGCGCGTGTGGTTGTGCATGAGGGAGCGGGCGGGGGGGTTGTGCGGTATCACCACTGTTTATAGAATGTGCCATGTTCGGATAGTTCTAGTGGCATTGGGAGCTATTTTTTTCATTTAGGCAACAAAAGACGTCCGCGTGTGTGAAGGGGTCAGGGCGCTAACGCATACTCATTAAAGGGAGGTAGGCCCTCTAGCGATTTTACTGCCATACAACTGTACATTACTGTATAACAAATCGTCTATACCACACGTATTTGTTACCAAATACCTAATTTAATTGTTATACATTAATTACACATCAGCGCCCTACGAAATTGAATGGGCCGCCATGGACACCGCGACCGTGCTGCCACCCCGAAAAAATTTGCCGTATTTGGACCATTTATTTTGCACTTGACAGACGGAGGTGCTTAAAAAACACACAAAGTCAATTATATTCTATACCTAAATGCACCTATTTAACGAAACGATTATTCATTTTAGGGCCAAATTTATCTATAATATAACTGAAAAAACTATATGTCGGCTTTATAAGCATATTAACAGATCTTTCTGCTTTTTAAATGAATAACTAAGAAACACCCTCGCACGCTCTGTAGCCCTTGGCTGAAAAGTGGTGTTGCCGCAACTATATCAGATCGTGCGCTGAGCGGCTGCCACCGTCCGTTGCCTAATCAAACTGTAGTCGTTAGTTTTTAAACAGAAAAAAAAAAAAATTCTAATGGTGATTGAACATGAAACTTTTTATGTAGCCGTAATTATAACCTAAATTAACTGAAAATAACCCTAGAACCTAGAGTAAACTCTCCCTTTAAGTCTTACGATGGTCCTTGTGCAGGTGCTGCTACCTGTTGTCAGATATTTAAACTAAATAAGTCATCAACTCTAACACTGCCTGTATGCCGTATGCCCCAACATTTCGCTGACCCTATGCACTCCTATGTATCAGCCCTCTGTGAAAACCATTTCTTGCTTATAAATAACTGGAGCTGAGCAAACACGTTATTGCAAACAGTCGTTGCTTCCTCTCCCTTTAAGTGCACCCACCGCGTGCCCACGGCTTCGCCCTATGAAATATAGCCACTTACCTGACGGAAATCTCCTGAATAGAGAAGCAGAGCAGAGAGAGAGAATTCAAGGAAACATCGTTCTGCGCGAACTTCTGCTTACATAAACCTAACACACAACATTAATGGGAGGCTAATCAATAGTTTGTATATCTGTATTGCGATGATCCGGGTGGAGATCGACACGGCGCTCAAAAAACGGCAAAAAAATACCCAGACGTGCTAGCGATGCTAGCAGTTATCGTCAAATGCGGATTCTAAACGATCTTAGCCGCGGAGCGTGTCACGTATAGTGTATGCGTTGTATAGAATGTAGGCCCAGTCACACGCTGCTGGCTGTATCATTGCCAACCGTTCCGAGAACGCCCCCACTGAATAAGCGCATTGCCGTCGTTAGTCAGTCAGCAGCTCAGTCAAACAGGCGTTCTTTGAACTTCGCTGTCCTAGATCATGACTGAGCATTGAAAAGTATGAACACAGATTCTTCAAGGGCTTTTAACACTAACGCTCTCCCAGTTCGCCCCAAGGCTAAGAAATCAGAATAAATGGCTAAGCACCATGTCTGGCTGACCAGGCTACCGTCTGAGCAATGCCCGGTAATACTAAAAATCCGTAACTACTTTTTGTGCATCTTATCCCATTCTATTTGATAAGTAAATCTCTTGATGAGCTGCAAACCGCTCAATGTTTACTCGCTAAATTCCAGAAGGCTTAGCTAAGGTCGCATTCAAATTTTAATCCCATTATCAAAATATGGCAAGCCTCGAATGGCATCTCAGATAAGTCTAAAATCACAATTGTTCTTGGGCGAATCCCTCCACAGACCTGCCCACGCATCATGCTCTCCTCCTCGTGAGCAGCTAATTGCTCAACCCTGGCACTCCTCAGCATCCACCATCCAGCAGAATTAAAAAGCTGGTTGCGCTAAATAATTGTTTAGGGGGCTTGCTAGATTTTACAGATCACGCTTTAGATTTAAGGTTGAAGATTATTTAGCGGTAGTTTCAAGCTACTGCGTCACACACAGAGCGTACTACACACAAGATGGACAACAAAACTTACTAGGCACCAACTAGACTATGCCCAACGACGTCGTTGAAAGCGCACGCGAGAGTTTGCACAAGCTGTCCCCCTTTATGATAGGTCACCTCGACCACAGACAGTATCACAGACGACCGCGCGCTGCGGTAAAAGCGCGAGTGGTGGGGTGCGTGTGCGCGTGGGTGGCTGGGGGTGGGTGGCTTTGAGTGTTAGCGTTACTTCACCTGATTGCTACATTAAATTAAATGCTCCCTTATTGGCTGTGTTATCATTTCAGAGTATTGTGATCGTTGCGTCGTCATGTAATGGATGTGACAAGGGGACAATATAGTCGATGATTTGCGCGTCGTAAGGAACAAGAAAACAATGTGTTGACAACTAATCGCATGGGCGTGTGACGTTCGCTTCACTTGTCGTTTTCATCTGCACGCCCATCCGATTACGTTCAAGCATAGATCTAATGTTGGGTGTCGCTTACGACTGTGCAGGGCGGCAGCTTAAGCGTTTCAATTAGTCTTTCATTTAGCTTAATTGACAGGTTATACAGGGATCAGCGGTTATTGTGGGTGGGGAAGGTGATATGCTTGTGGCCTGGTGTGGTGGTGGACATCTGTGCTCCACACACGGGGCGGGGAAAAAAAATGCTTTCAATGACATGACATCTGTATTGACTAGTGCTGATCATCTGTAGTACATTGTTTCAGCGGGACAACGGCTCTTGCAAATCTCACCACAGGTATTATTATTTCTAGCCGAATTTAACTCTTTGCCTTTACTTCTGTTCTGAACTTCAGTCAACCGATGCGTTCTTGTGGTGGGCTGTAGGTCGGGAGCTGGTGGACGATTTGCGATATCAGGGATTTGTGACGTAAGCTGACGGAGCGACGAAGGTTTATTCCGGTCATCCTATGCCAATTTCTTATCTGAACGATGGACGCTTACATGCTGTCATGCTGATGTTTTATATGCGTATGCTGAGTGTGTGCATGCATGGATGGCCGCGGCACCGCCGTACGTTTCGTGTTGCGGCGCTGCATGTGCCATTACGCTGTATGTGTGCGTGCGGCTGCGCCTGCGTGCGTGTACCGTGCGTGTGTGTTGCTGCCGAGTGCGTCCGTGCGCGCGACGTACGTAGTGTTTGTGTATGCGCGCGCATGCGCTGCATACATTGTGGTCTGTGTTGTGCGTGCATACGTATGATCGTGCGTGCGTGCGTGCCGTGTGCCCGACTGTTCTGTGTGCGCGCATGTGGATTGCACGAGGCTTTGTGTGCCAATTTTGCCATCGACAGTCACTCGCTCGCGTCTCACAGTTGTCCTTCCGTCGTGTTCCTATTTGTCAGGTCGCGTGCAGTCCTGCAGAAGACGGCGCATCGGAAGCACGCCACGAAGACTGCTCAACCGTCGTCGTCATCGCTCCTCCGACTCAGACTCTGAG
>NW_014577998.1:38590-43263 GCF_000485595.1 Priapulus caudatus | reverse complement strand
GCTCTCCTCCTCGCTCTTCAACTCTTTCCTTTCTATCGCTCATACTCTTTCTCCTGCTACTGTGATTTATAATGCAGCATCTGAAAATTGTTGTGCACGCACACACACGCACGCACACACTCACACGCGCACACGCACACGCACACACTCACGCGCACACACTCACGCGCACACACGCTCACGCGCACACTCACGCGCACGCACACGCACACGCAATGTAAGAATACTTCATTTGACGGTTGAACACACAATCTTCACGTCCCACGTGCACCGTACGCCGAGTGCAGAATCCACACCATACCTGTGCCTCTTGCGTTTCTTGCCGTGACGCCCCTTCTCTCCTCGATCGGGCGACGGACTGGCCGAACTGTAACAGGAGAGGAGAGTTGAGCATCCTTCGATTGTACGCGCAGGGGAACAAGCCAGGGCAGGAGAGGAAGACAAGGCAGATGCATACAGGGTGCGAAATTAACGCGAATCCGGAGTCAAATACTCCCTGAAAATTCTGCTGTACTAACTAGTTCGTTCTAGAGCACGGCCTCGCGGAATTACGTTTTTTTTTTTAGCAAATGTCCCAAGAAAATTTTGGCAGACGTGCACCGCAAATGTCCTTTTTGCTAATATCTTTAGTTTTGAACTTCAGACTGCGGACTCCCTCATTTTGCTGCGGACTCCCTCTTGAGGGTAGGGAGTCCGTTGGATTCGCTTGTTCAAAAGTTAATTTCTACCCCTGTGCATATTAAAGTGACGGCTACACAAGCCGAAGCAAGCCGGCACAAAAGAGAGCCTGGAGGCGGGGAGCTAAACAGGTAGGCATCAATCAAGTGAGGTGAACAGCAGGTAATGAGGCTGGTGCACAGAGACGGGTAATTACATATTCAGGTAAGTTCATAGTTAAGTCCTTACACACACAGGTAGGAAGTCTGGCAACAACACAAGCCATGCTTGCGTGCAGACACACAGACAGCAAGGCATACAGCAGGCAATACAGTAGAGGAATAAACACCAGCTGATGCTACACAGGTTTTACATCTTTACACAGTTTTAACGCTCCATTTGGCTAACGCTCCATTAGGAGTGTTCCCCACTTTGATATCATTAATGATTAATGATTGATAATCCTAACGGAATGGAGCTGGAGGCACGGGGACATCAGTGAGCTCCATGACACTATTTCCGGATTACATGAACTGAAAATAATTAACAATATTTAGAATTTAAAACATATATTCAAGTTTTACAAATCAAAATGCCAGGAGGGAATAATTAAAAACAAAAAATCACAATGCAAATGCCTGGGAGAGTCCACTTTCGAAGGTGTCCAGTGTCTAATCACGACCTGACTAGATCACAGAGCATATACACTATGATTTGGTATGTTGGGACAGTAACTCACATTTTCTATGTAAACCCACAGTATGCGTGCGTGGCGTGCGTGCGTTAGTGTGTGCACGCATGCGTGAGTTTGTGCATGTGTGGTGTCATTAAAGCGTGCGTGCGTGCGTGTGTGTATGCGTGTGTACGTATGTGCATAAAGTGTGTGTCAGTAAAGAGTGTGTGTGTTCGTGCACGCACGCGTGCATGCGTGCATGCGTGTGTGTGTGCATGCGAGCGATTGTGTGTGTGCATAAAGTGTGCGTCTGTAAAGTTTGCATGCGTGCGTGTGTGTGTGCATAAAGTGTGTGTCAGTAAAGTGTGCATGCGTGCGTGCGTGTGTATGTGCATAAAGTGTGTGTCAGTAAAGTTTGCATGCGTACGACTGCTGCGTGTGTGCGTGCGTGTGTGCATAAAGTTTGTGTATGTGCGTGCGTGTATGCGAGCGTGTGTGTGCATGGCGTGCAGCATGCTTTGCGTGCGTGTATGCGTGCATACATGCATATGTCTGATTCACATGTGTGCATAAATGCGTAAGCGCGCACACATGTTAATGTTCGTGCAGATTGTGCATGTGATTTATATGCGCGTTATATGATCTTATATGCGTACGTACGCACGCATAAAAAACATTTTGTTCCTTTGTATATGAGCACATGAGGTGTAGAGTGACAATTTTTATTTAATTGTTTCAACTTTCATTGTATAAATTATTTGTCAGGTTTGGCCTGTGGCATATGGCTTTAGTACATTTATGCTTTATGAAAAAATGTATGTACAGTTGATATATTGCACAACTGCATGATCCTGCATATACATCACAGAGTTGCCACAAAGTTAGATTATCTTAGATAATTTTACATGCATGACACCGAGTCTGATCATGAAGGAAGGAAGTGATGACTTTAATATTGACGTTATTTACAGTTAGTATCTGTGACGAGTTACCTCCCCTCTTATATCAGACTTTGTTGACAAACAAATAAATAGGTCAACGGAGTTATTGATCGATACATAAAAACATGTTCTAACATGGGCATGACAGTGTCTAACGTACACCCAAGTCATACTTACTGTTTATTTCGCAGTTGCAGTCTAGGCAAGCAATGGACGCTCCATGTCCGCACTGTGTTGTGTTGTAATTGCAAAGTTTTCCGTCCTGCTGCTAGACTTGTCCAACCGAAATAACTTGATCGACATGTCGTCGAAACCTAGTTTTGATGCGGTCTCCCGCAGCCCCAAAAACTCTGTCAGGTGCTTTTTAAAATCCCGCGAGATTGTCATGTGTTGGCGAAATATAAACTTGCGATCGTACGCGCTCAACTGGCTGTCCTGGCTCCTTGCCTTCGCCATCAAAATAGCCGACAATCACTTTCACGACGGGTCCGTCGCCATTTAGATTTCCCGCCAAGCTGTCGACAATTAGGAATTAGGCCCGCCAGTATGTATACCGTACTCAATATGGTGTTACAGGATATTACAGTTACACATAATCGCTATATATACACAGACGGGACCGCAGCTATACGGGGAGATAACTCTTCAACAACATGAATACAGCCTGGTTCTCATGTCTGCGTGTACATCAAAACTGCAAAGATGGCGGCGGCGCGACCCGCCCGACCAAGATCCGACAAGGCTCAAAGACCTCAATCTGCTTTAAATTCGAAGATAACACGTATTTCACGCTAAACATTAAATTTATTATCACGTTTCATGGTAAAAAATTAGACATTTTCACGCTAACGCTATTTTCTAGAGAGGGAATCACGAGTCACGCCAGGCCAAAAATCACGCTGACGTTAAAATAAAATGATTTTTCACGCTAACGCTAAAATATATGGCCATTTCACGCTTCACGCTAAACCCCATCGGCACCCTCAGTGAGTATGGGTTGGCGGAGTAAACAAGGTAATTTACAATGTCCGGATATGTAATACAAGGAAAAAGCTTGGCTCAGCACTTAAATCCGCTTTGCTGATTGTGTATGGATCAATACTATTTATGGAAACCAATTTTTGTAATATTCTATCTTTTGTTTTGCTATCTAATAGTGTTTGAAAATACGAAGATCTTGTAGAACATTCCGCCATCATGTTGTTATTGAGTTTGTGTGTAATCGCAAATGGCCGATTGACTCTTGTTTTTAGATATGCGTGAAGTCAGTGAGAACCCTCTATTACCGGTCTCCACTTGGACTTGTACATGGTTTTAGTTTCATAACTCGCCGCTAGGGTGAATCGCGCATGCGTAACATAGGGATGACGCCCTGTCGCTAGCAGCATATTTAATCTACTTATATTGTTATTGTTTTTATAGTTTCCTTTTGTGACCTTTGAGTCTTTGACAATAGAGTTTTTATATCTTTGCTATTTATATTATGTTGTAATTCAACAGAAGCATTTTTGTCTGAATGCGATTGACCTGGATGACCAAAAATTTAGTTTTATTTTATAATTTATTAGTTATTTAGCTTGAACTTGTTGATTTTCACTATTAGTGTGTCGGCAGGCAGAGAAAGCATCTTTTCCATAAACATATGGCACATATAAACAGTATATCAAAGAAAGAATACCTTCTTGGAGCTGTTGTAGCCTTCAGAAGTAACTGAACTCTGTTCTGCTTCTGTCTCTGTTTCTGTGTTGAAAACAATTATCATAGTCCATTACAAATAATTGTATCCTTACATGGATACTATGGTTTCATGTCTCCCCAGCCGCCGCCGCCGCTCGGTCCGCCGCAGAGAATTTCCCTTCCGCTCTATAACTCGACCCCTAATTTGACCTAGCGTGACCAAACTTGTATACAGGGTTCATAGTAGTAAGACACATGTTGAAATAAGGACTTATAAGACCTTTCTGGAGGCCAAAATAAGACCTTTTTACACGATTTCTGATGGATCACCGACTATTAAAGTACACTAATAATATTTATATACACAATTGCACAGCAGATTCAATTATTCCGTATTATATATACAACAATTCTTACTCAAGTCGAGAACAGTTTATAAAACAATTTATATAAAATATTGTAGGTTGACGAAATAAAATATGTAGAGGGCTATTGCAGAGATGGGATCATGGTTTAACAGCAGTTCTATTAACACAGTTATATCACAATAGTCGGAAATATCTGGGACTAGTAGCTGGCAAATGTAACACATGTGACTGGATTTGGCATTGGGATCATCGTTTAGCAGCAGTTCTATTAACAGAGTTATATCACAATAGTCGGAAATATCTGGGACTAGTAGCTCAAAATGTAACACATGTGACTGGATTTGGCATTGGGATCAT
>NW_014577998.1:27060-38580 GCF_000485595.1 Priapulus caudatus | reverse complement strand
TGGTGGGGGGTGGTGATGGATGCTTGCGGCTGCTGCTGCTGCTGCCTGGCTGCTGCTGGCTGCTGGTGGGTTGTTGGTGGGGGGTGGTGATGGATGCTTGCGGCTGCTGCTGCTGCTGCTGTGGTGGTGTGGCTGGCTGTGCGTGGTGTGTGTGCTGCTGACCCGCTGCTGCTGCTGGCCTGCTGGTGGTCGGTGTGGTTGGTGTCGCTGCGTCGGTGGGGTTGCTGCTGCTGCTGCTGCTGTTGGTGGGGGGGGGGGTCGGTGGTGTTGCTGCTGCTGCCTGCT
Organism: Priapulus caudatus; assembly: GCF_000485595.1. NCBI lineage: Eukaryota > Metazoa > Priapulida > Priapulimorpha > Priapulimorphida > Priapulidae > Priapulus > Priapulus caudatus. Next base: position 38,295 of record NW_014577998.1, on the reverse strand, counting down.
GCTTTGGGGTGGTCGGTGCGTGCTGCTGCTGCTGTGCGCTGCATGGTGGTGGTGTGTGCTGCTGCTGCTGCCTGCCTGCTTTGCTGCTCCGTGGTGGTGGTGGTGGTTCGGTGCTGCTGCTGCCTGCTGGCGGGTGGGCTGCGTCGGTCGGCGGGTGCGCTCGCTGCTGCTCTGGTTGTGTGGTGGTGGTGTGGTGTCGTCTGCCTGCTGGTGGTGGTTGTAGGTGGTGCAGGTGGTGTCTGCTGGTACCTGCGTTGTGCGGTAGCGTGGTGGTTGCTGCTGCTGCTGCGCTACGGTGGTGGTGCGTGGTCACGTGGTGGTGGTTGGTGGCTTGCTGGGCTGCTGCGGCTGCTGCTGGGGTGTGGTGGCGGTGCTGCTGCTGCTGGTGGTGGTGGTATTACGTTCCTGTTGCTGATCTACTGCTGCTGCCCCGGACCCAGCATTGCCAATTTTGCAATGCGTGCGAAGAGAGGCGCGCAGACGATGATGTATATGATTTATCCAGGCTGGGCGTGACGGCTGGCACGCTTTCGTGAAAATCTGATGCCGCCGCGAAGTTTCGCGCATTCTCAGCAGTTCATCTTTAGCTGTCCGCGTGCAAAATCTTTCTGACATCACTGTGCTTGTGCGTGTGTGCGTTGCGTGGCGTGCGTGCGTTTTGCTGAGTGTGTAGCAGTATGCAGTCGCTTATTAAGCATGCTGTCGTAAGCAGCGTTGTTGCACATTCTCAGTACTGGAACGTGCCAGCCACTGCACGCTACAGGGGATCACGCATTTTACGTGGCAGTTGCGTAGTTTACGTTATTTGCTAACTGCGATCATATCAGGAGTCTATCAATCAGAGTTAAACAGACTGAAACCGGCAAAAATCTCAACATTTAGTTGCCTTATAGTCTACCTATGATTTATTGTGTTTAAAGCCCCTCTATCGCATAGCAATGCCAAACCATAAGCAAACATACTAGCGCAGGTTTGCCAGGCGATTTCGGGAAAGTAACACGGACTTGCCGTGTTATCTTATACTATTTACATTAGAAATAAAAAATTTCAACAATGTTTAGCGATTTTTTACCCATTTTATTTTTTCGTAACAAAGGTTTTTATAACATGTCAACTGTCATTCGCATGGCCTATAAATAACACCAAGTCGTGTTTAACTTTCCGACGAATACCTGGGCAAACTCGCTAGTTGTTTTGCTATGTTTGCATTGCTATGGCGACTAAGGGCTTTCAAAACGCATTGCCCTTATGTTTCTGGTTCACCGTTGATTGACAATAGCGGTCATAAATTTCAAAAAACCACATGTAGCGTTTGGACCGATATTTCTCCCGATTTGTCATTTTTGTGACGACCAACGAATTAGACAGCGCGAATTAGTTTAATGAATAGCGTAAGATTTGAGCTCAAGTTTATCGCAGTTAAAACACAATCAAAATCATAGGCTAGACTAAAGCAACTAAATTGTTGAATTTTTCGCGTTTCAGTCTTCTTACTCTTGATAACTCCTTGCATCATATTCAGCCGTCACATCAGAGTGTCAACTTATACAACTCGAATAAGCGCTTTGGAATCGTTGCATGGTTGTTTCTAAAAAAATAAGGACGGCATTGTTGTTGACTCCTGCTCTCGAGCTTAAAGCGAGCGATATTCTCACTGTTTTAATCAACTGTCTTCATTTTTTCTTGACCGTTCTGTGCTTACCACGCGTACTGTACTTCTGATCTTCCGCGTACTCCTCGGCCATACACAAAATGTATATAGTTAGGGTTAACAATGTCATAGATTTAAGGGAAGGGAAACCTTTTTGTTTGATGCGTTTAAAACGACATGCGTCGAGGGAATGTTGCAACGAATAGAAACGTTCTCTTTGTTTGACATGTAAACAGACGAAATGTCGCAGCCTGCGACGAGAGAATCTGTGTTCGACTCCAGGCGCTAAAAAAACACGGGAGCCGATGATCGACTTCGCTCTTCAAACCTCCCGAAATCGCTCCCGCTGATGCTCAAAATAGCTACGCTAAAATTTTTGCACCGCGCAGCTATTTTCCCCACAGACTTGAAAAAGAGCTCCGCCCCCGCTCCTGAAAAAAAATGCGTATTTTTTCCTCTGCCCCGTCAACTTGGCCGACTGCACGTATACGATATTTGCTAAGCCGTGATCAGCATGGTATTTCCTTATTTAGTTTGCACAATGATTTTTTTCGGACAACAAGCGTTGAATAACAGCAACGCAGTCCATCAATAAAAAATGTTCTATTATGTACTTGATAACAGCTAATGGAGAGAGGAGGAGCTGTCTCGGTTACCATGGTTATTATCTGGGATAAAAACGTCGCAGTTAACATGGATATTGTCGGGGCGTGAAAAAACACACAATGTTTTGCCTTACCGCGACCAACCACCTCGCCCCCTCCCCCCTCCCCCACTTACCAAACATCCCCCCTCCTCCTCCCCCCCACGGTTACCAACATCCACCCCTCCTCCTCCGCCCAACATCTTACGACAGACTCTCCAACGTCGGCAGCCGTCGCCGTGCCGACAGCACTCGCTCAGCATCCGCGCGGAGTTCTGCACGCTCATTAACGAGCCGCGCGCGATGGAAATGGTTTCCGCACTTATGCCCGCCTCATATGCATTTGCCTGACAATGTTTATCGCGAGGCTAACCGTACACACGCTCTCTTGAAAGGGTCTAATCTATGTGTGTGTATGTGTATGTGCTATGCGTGTGTGTGTGTATGCTGTATGCATGTGTGTGTATGTGTGTGCGTGTACCTGTGTAGTATGTGTATGCATGTATCGTGCTAAGTGCGTTGCGTGACTATGTGTGTGTATGCTGTGGCATGCAGTGTGTTATGTGTATGGCATGTGTGTGCGTGTGTGCTATGTGTATGTGGGCCGTGTGACTGGTACATATCCGTGCGCGGCTGGCCTCTGTGTCATATAGTATGTGTAATTATATCGATTATTTATGTAATATATATATATCATATTATGTAATTATATGTTATTTTATGTAATATATATATGTAATTATATGTTATATTATGTAATGTATATATGTAATATATATATATATATATATATACAGTTGTAATTATTTTGTTTGCAGTGCCAACTAAGGACACATGAGGATCGGCTGAAGCCAACCTAGCGAAGAATGCGAAGATGAAGGAGGCATTTGGCATCAGTTAAATACCTTCGTGGAGGGCAGCAGCTTTGACCCGGCACGCAAAGAGAGAGAAGCCGCCGCTGAGGCAAAGGAAGAGGAGGAGAAGAAGCAGAAGCAGAAGCCTTATCAGTGAGTGTTCCTCTTGACAGTGAGTCGTAGAGAAGGTCTGGTGAGGGAGGGAGGTGATCTTATACATAAGATCAGTTTTAGGATCAGATGTAATGCCATGATAAAAAAATATTAGTTATGTTTGCCCTCACCGACCGACCCTGCCAAAAAGGGGCGTCGACTCAAAAAATCTCTTGATCTTTCCCATTCTTTTTTTTACAAATTGTATCACTGTAATTATATAAATCTGTAGCAATACATTATAGTGCTACCATTGCAAACACAGAACATTCAAACATAAAAGGTGACATGTTGACACCATGCTGAATTGTAAAAAAGACCCCTCCAAAAAAGTATAAAGTCTTTCAAAAACCGATTCAGCCTGCCGTCGGTGGAGAGCCCAGACAAAGAGTTTTTTTAATTGTGGCTAAGCCATAAACATATGAGGTCAGGTGAGAAGTGCGGATAGATTAGGTTCAGTTTGGAGGATAAAATGGAGGAATGTTCTTTCACGGTGTGATACTCTCTCACTAAGGTCTTGTCGCGGTGTCACCTCTCTTCACTAGCGTACTTGTCCGCGGTTGTCACCTCTCTCACTAAGGTCTTGTCGCGCGTGGTGATTCTCTCTCACTACGGTCTTGTCCGGTTGTTACCTCTCTCACTGGTCTGTCCCCCGCTGTCACCTCCTCTCACTAGTACTTGTCGTTGTGTCACCTCTTCTCACTACGGTCTTGTCCGGCATTGTGATCTCTCTCACTAGGTTCTTACTCGCACGGTGTTACCTCTCTACTAGTCTGTGTCGCGGTGTTACCTCTCTCACTAGCCGTCTGTCGCAGGTGTCACCTCTCCTCACTAGGTCTTGTCGCGCGTGCTTACCTCTCTCACTAGCCGTCTTGTCGCGTGTCACCTCCGCACTACGTCTTGTCGCGGTGCTTACCTCTCTCACTAGGTCTATGTCGGCGGCCTGTCACCTCTCTCACTAGGTTTGTTCGCGTGCTGACTCTCTCACTAGCGTCTTGTCGCCGGTGTTACCTCTTCTCACTAGGTCTTGACTCGCCGGATGTCACCTCTCTCACTAGGTCTTCTCGTGGCGGTCACCTCTGCTCACTAGCGGCTCTTGATCGCTGTCGACCTCTCTCACTAGGTCTTTCGCCGGTGTCACCTCTCTCACTACGGTCTTGTCGCGTGTGATCTCTCTCACTAGGTCTTCTGTTCGCGGTGTTACCTCTCTCACTAGGTCTTGCTCGCGCGTGTCACCTGCTCTCACTAGCTCTTGTCGCCGCGCTGTCACCTCTCTCACTATCTTGGCGCGCGTGTTACTCTCCACTAGGTACTGGGCTGTCGCGGTGTCACCTCTCTCACTAGTCTTGTCGCGGCGCCTGCTGACTCTCGCACTAAGCCGTCTTGCTCGCGGGTGTTTCACCTCTCTCACTACGGTCTTGCTCGCCGGGTGTCAACCTCTCTCACTAGCTCTTGTCGCGCCATGTATACCTCTCTCACTAGTCTTGTCGCGGTCCTGTTGACCTCTCTCACTAGGTCTTGTCCGCGGTGTGACCTCTCTCACTAGGTCTTGTCGCTGTCACCTCTCTTCCCACGTAGGTCTTGTCGCGGCTGTCACCCCTCTCTCACTAGCCTCTTGCTCGCAGTGCTTTTTAGTCGGTCTCCACTTCGCTGCAATATCACGGTGCGTTCTCCTCGTATCGAACAGAATCGTGAGAAGCTCCAGCTCTCGCTCCGCCATCCCCTCCTCCCAGAGAAGAAGAAGAAGAAGAAGCGACAAGGAGACTAAGCAAAAGAGTCAGCCCGTTCGCTCCTGGCCTTCGCTTGCAGGGGTGTCTGCCTCGTGTATAATGTGCCCAATAAATGTATTGCATGCATGTACGATTTAAAGATGTTTAGGTCTTGTGTAGTTGCCCAGCTGGTGTGAAGCGATGATAAGAGCCTGTAAAGTAGTAGAGCAGTGGCTAGTAGTCCGGCGGTGTGCGAGTGCTGCCAATAACATGTATTTGCAAACTGTACGATGTAAAGCATGTTAGGTTTGATGTAGCTTCAGCTGCGCCTTGCAACGCGCAATGCTAGACTGTAAACGGAGTAGAGCGTGGGTAGGAGTGTTAGCTTTGCTGCTAGCTTCAGCTGCGTTGGAAGCGTCTGTAGAAGCTTATGTAAAGGAGTTAGAGCCGTAGCAGGAGTGGCGCATGGGGAGTGGTGCCAATAAATGTATTAAATGTACGCGGATTTAAATGTTCCCAACTTTAATAGTCATTAAATTAATGCCGTCATACATAAACATATTATATATATACGATATATATATATATATATATATATATATGGTCATGCCTCATGCTCCATAGAGTAGTTGTCGGGTTTAATGTCATTTAGGTTAGGGTTAGGCGCGTCCGGACGCCAGATCTGAAGACGCCCACGAAACGAAACTTCAACCGCTGGTGAAAGAAGACCAGGCCATGCTGAAGCGGGTGCGGTTGGGCCTGGAGCCAGATAGAAATGAGCGGCAAGGAAAGGAGTTTGAGGAGCTGGTGAAAGGTGTTTATATAATATGATCACTTAATAATTTACATATATAAATCACTGACCACTCAAATTTGCTCAATTGAGACAATCGATTATGAAATTACATATTATTATTGTCCTAATTCTTTATTACAAAGTAAATACTTAAATGTTTATATGATCACTAAATTCACTATATAAAGTGTCACTATACAATAAGGCAATTGTACATATTTACAACAAGGTCAACACAAATTGTTTCATCTTAATTGCGAGCCTACATGTGATTTATATAATAGTCAGATTCCGACACGTTTTAAGTGTTTAATTACATGACACTCTACACAGTGAGTGTATTGCGAAGGGGATAAAATCTTGGTCATCGCGCTAAGTGAAATGATGGATTTGGACCTAAATTTTTGATATACACATCAAGAAAGAAACCAATTTCAGGTAATTACGTCTCTCCTATACATAGAGAGAGAGAGAGAGAGAGAGTTGTGTCCTTCTGTCTATTATCATGTACAACTAAATGGAGGATTATTGAGTGATATATTGAGTTAAGGGCTACAATGAATGGGAGGGGGGGGGAGACACCAAAAACAAATATCTAGTTCAAATTTGGTATTGAGATATCTTCCGCATAATGAGGCATGTAGCCATCTATCGAATGTATAATAAAACAAAAAATATTATTAATTTGTTTTCATAATCATATATGTAACTACACTGTTTTTAATGTTTCTATGGTGTGTTCTTATAGCACTGGCAGACTTATCTGGATCTACCGCCATCTCAGAGCTAAAGTTCAGATGTGGCATCTGCAGGGAGTCCTACAAGATCTGTGGGGACAGGAGTGCGTCCGGAAGGATAACCTACTTTAAGAAAGGTAACGGTAACAAATATTACTGTTTGTATATATTATATAATATAAAGTCCAACGGTCACCCTCTTTACAAGTACATGTAGATTAGACTTAGAGATTCAATTTTGTATTTGTTATATTTATATTTTTTCAAGTCACTGGAATTTACATATCGACATGTGTACCGAGTGTGATTATTTTTATCAAATTACACCAATGCCCAAACAATATCATTTAAGTATACACCTGCAGCAAGTTACCATATACTGGAATGATCTGTATTCACTTTTCAGCCCGTCTGTCGTCTGTCTGTCCATTAAATATTGCCTGAAGATTTCTTCCATAAATACTGTTTGTTACACATCTTCTGTTTCTTCTGATTTTTGGTCCGACTCTTTTTAGAAGAGTTGTCCCCCTTTTTAAGCATGTCGGGACAATTTCTCCTAAATTGATTGACCGATTTCAACTATATTTGGCACACATCATCGACACCCAATGCAGTTGACTAGTTGTACATATACAATTGATATTTTTAGTCACACCCTTTAAGAAAGAGTTATCTCCCTTAAAAAATAAATTTTCTTGTTCGGACGACTTGCACAGTTCCGACTTATTTCATCCATATTTTGTACACATCATCGGACATCGGTACCCCAAGGTACAATGTAGTTGTACATTCATGTGTGATTGATTTTTTTTTTTAGATCTCTTAATAATGTTATTCGCCTAAATACTGGGCCGATCTCATCAATACTTTGCATGTAGTGGGTGAAGTCAAAAACCAGTGTGATCCATGCATTGTTGCGCATATTTAATGTTCAGTTCAAAATTGATCTACATGTTAAGTTATGATGTATACATGTCTTATTTTATTTGGAAGTGGGGGACATACAGTCCATGATTTGATTGTGGAATACACAAATACAATGTTAGGTACAATAATAATTGGTTATGTTACAGTTCATTTCGACAACTGCAGTCGGAAAAGGAGTGAAGCTGAAAAGGAAGCAAAGAGTAGTTCTAAGATCACCATGTTCTTGAAGGTCAAGCCCCAGTCAAACGTCGGCAGTTCAGCGGATGAGGATATCGACAGGATCTGTGACCTGGACGGCGTGGACATGGTGGCTCCCGAGTTGGAGGACGAATCTGTGTAAATATTTATTGACTTTGACATTTGAATACAATCAGTTGAAGTATTTGCAGACGTGTGCCAAATATGTGTCGCCAAATCACTCATATCGGTGCCAAATTAATATGTATTTTATATGTTCTAACATAATGTAATGCTTTTCATTATATGCCTATCAATGATACACGCAACTTTCAACGCACACAATCCGCTTGTCTGGATTCCACACGTGTGTGATCTGACGCTGTATCACACATACATCAAAATACTCTGGATCACTGACGTCATCAGTCACAATACTTCCGGTTATGAATGTATTAGCGTGCGTCGCGTGCTGCATAAAGTCCCTACGTATTGCAAGTCCTACAACTACAATTCTCACTTTTTATGTTAATTATGAATTCATTTGTTCAATTCAATTCATAGCCATTGTCATGTTATACATGTTTTTGAGGCAATGGCAAATAATTATTTGTTTGTATGTGTTCACGCCACGCCGTGCCTGCGTGCATGCGTGTCTGTGTGTGCATGCCGCAGCGATTGTGTGTGTGCATATAAGTGTGCGTCTGTACAAGTTTGCATGCGTGCGTGTGTGTGTGGCATAAAGTGTGTTGTCAGTAAAGTGTGCATGCGTGCGTGCGTGTGTATGTGCATTAAAGTGTGTGTCATAGTAAAGTTTGCATGCGTACGACTGCTGCGTGTGTGCGTGCGTGTGTGCATAAAGTTTGTGTATGTGCGTGCGTGTATGCGAGCGTGTGTGTGCATGCGTGCGAGCATGCTTGCGTGCGTGTATGCGTGCATACATGCATATGTCTGATTTCACATGTGTGCATAAATGCGTAAGCGCGCACACATGTTAATGTTCGTGCAGATGTGTGCATGTGATTTATATGCGCTTATATGATCTTATATGCGTACGTACGCACGCATAAAAACATTTTGTTCCTTTGTATATGAGCACATGAGGTGTCGAGTTGACAATTTTTATTTAATTGTTTCAACTTTCATTGTATAAATTATTTGTCAGGTTTGGCCTGTGGGCATATGGCTTTAGTACATTTATGCTTTATGAAACAATGTATGTACAGTTGATATATTGCACAACTGCATGATCCTGCATATACATCACAGAGTTGCCACAAAGTTAGATTATCTTAGATAATTTTACATGCATGACACCGAGTCTGATCATGAAGGAAGGAAGTGATGACTTTATATTGACTTATTTACAGTTAGTATCTGTGACGAGTTACCTCCCCTCTTATATCAGACTTGTTTGACAACAAATAAATAGGTCAACGGAGTTATTGATCGATAAAAACATGTTCTAACAATGGCATGACAGTGTCTAACGTACACCCAAGTCATACTTACTGTTTATTTCGCAGTGTGGCAGTCTTGGCAAGCAATGGAACGCCCATGTCCCACTGTTGTTGTGTTGTAATTGCAAAGTTTTCCGTCCTGCTGCTAGACTTGTCCAACCGAAATAACTTGATCGACATGTCGTCGAAACCTAGTTTTGATGCGGTCTCCCGCAGCCCCAAAAACTCTGTCAGGTGCTTTTTAAAATCCCCGAGATTGTCATGTGTTGGCGAAATATAAACTTGCGATCGTACGCGCTCAACTGGCTGTCCTGGCTCCTTGCCTTCGCCATCAAAATAGCCGACAATCACTTTCACGACCGGGTCCGTCGCCATTTTAGATTTCCCGCCAAGCTGTCGACAATTAGGAATTAGGCCCCGCAGTATGTATACCGTACTCAATATGGTGTTACAGGATATTACAGTTTCACATAATCGCTATATATACACAGACGGGACCGCAGCTATACGGGGAGATAACTCTTCAACAATGAATACAAGCCTGGTTCTCATGTCTGCGTTGTACATCAAAACTGCAAAGATGGCGCGGCGCGACCGCCCGACAAGATCCGACAAGGCCAAGACTCAAATCTGCTTTAAATTCGAAGATAACACGTATTTCACGCTAAACATTAAATTTATTATCACGTTTCATGGTAAAAAATTAGACATTTTCACGCTAACGCTAATTTCTAGAGGGGAATCACGAGTCACGCCAGGCCAAAATCACGCTTGACGTTAAAATAAAATGATTTTTCACGCTAACGCTAATATATGCCATTTCACGCTTCACGCTAAACCCCATCGGCACCCTCAGTGAGTATGGGTTTGGCGAGTACAACAAGGTGAATTTACAATGTCCGGATATGTAATACAAGGAAGAAAGCTTGGCTCAGCACTTAAATCCGCTTTGCTGATTGTGTATGGATCAATACTATTTATGGAAACCAATTTTTGTAAATATCTATCTTTTGTTTTGCTATCTATAAGGTGGAAATTACGAAGATCTTGTAGAACATTCCGCCATCATGTTGTTATTGAAGTGTTGTGTGTAATCCGAAATGGCGATTGACTCTTGTTTTTAGATTATGCGTGAAGTCAGTGAGAACCCTCTATTACCGGTCTCCACTTGGACTTGTACATGGTTTTAGTTCCATAACTCGCCGCTAGGGTGAATCGCGCACGCGTAACATAGGGATGGCGCCCTGTCGCTAGCAGCATGTTTAATCTACTTATATTGTTATTGTTTTTATAGTTCTTTTTTGTGACCTTTGACAATAGAGTTTTTATATCTTTGCTATTTATATTATGTTGTAATTCAACAGAAGCATTTTTGTCTGAATGCGATTGACCTGGATGACCAAAAATTTAGTTTTCTTTTTATAATTTATTAGTTAGTTTAGCTTGAACTTGTTGATTTTCACTACTCAGTGGTGGCGCAGCAGGAGAAAGCATCTTTTCCATAAACATATGGCACATATAAACAGTATATCAAAGAAAGAATACCTTCTTGGAGCTGTTGTAGCCTTCAGAAGTAACTGAACTCTGTTCTGCTTCTGTCTCTGTTTCTGTGTTGAAAACAATTATCATAGTCCCATTAAAAATAATTGTATCCTTACATGGATACTATGGTTCATGTCTCCCAGCCGCGCCGCGCGCTCGGTTCGCCGCAGAGAATTCCCTTCCGCTCTATAACTCGACCCCTAATTGAACCTAGCGTGACCAAACTTGGTATACAGGGGTTCATTAGTAGTAAAGACACATGTTGAAATAAGATTATAAGACCTTTTCTGGAGGCCAAAATAAGACCTTTTTACACGATTTCTGATGGATCACGACTATAAAGTACACTAATAATATTTATATACACAATTGCACAGCAGATTCAATTATTCCGTATTATATATACAACAATTCTTACTCAAGTCGAGAACAGTTTTATAAAACAATTTATATAAAATATTGTAGCGGTTGACGAAATAAAATATGTAGAGGGCTATTGCAGAGATGGGATCATGTTTAACAGCAGTTCTATTTAACACAGTTATATCACAATAGTCGGAATATCTGGGACTAGCTAGCTCAAAAT
>NW_014577998.1:26245-26937 GCF_000485595.1 Priapulus caudatus | reverse complement strand
GCACGCATGCACGCGTGCGTGCACGAACACACACACTCTTTACTGACACACACTTTATGCACATACGTACACACGCATACACACACGCACGCACGCACGCTTTAATGACACACACATGCACAAACTCACGCATGCGTGCACACACTAACGCACGCACGCACGCACGCATACTGTGGGTTTCAATAGAAACATGTGAGTTATGTCCCAACATACCAAATCATAGTGTATATGCTCTGTGATCTAGTCAGGTCGTGATTAGACACTGGACACCTTCGAAAAGTGGACTCTCCCAAGCGATTTGCATTGTGATTTTTTGTTTTTAATTATTCCCTCCTGGCATTTTGATTTGTAAAACTTGAATATATGTTTTAAATTCTAAATATTGTTAATTATTTTCAGTTCATGTAATCCGGAAAATAGTGTCATGGAGCTCACTGATGTCCCCCGTGGCCTCCAGCTCCCATTCCGTCCGGACGCCAGATCTGAAGACGCCCACGAAACGAAAACTTCAACCGCTGGTGAAAGAAGACCAGGCCATGCTGAAGCGGGTGCGGTTGGGCCTGGAGCCAGATAGAAATGAGCGGCAAGGAAAGGAGTTTGAGGAGCTGGTGAAAGGTGTTTATATAATATGATCACTTAATAATTTACAAAGACTGAATAATTTACTGAAGACAAGGGCACAGCTAGAAGAA
>NW_014577998.1:13561-24228 GCF_000485595.1 Priapulus caudatus | reverse complement strand
TTTGAGGCAATGGCAAATAATTATTTGTTTGTATGTGTTAACTAGTCATTCTAATACAATTGTTCAAAGACAAGTTTTACAACAATTCACTCAGGCAATGTAAACATACCGTCCTTATAATTATAATAATATGGCAAGCTTGATTAAATGTTTGATTGCTATTGCCAAATCTGTCAAATTAGAAGTGTGTATTAGGCAATAACAAACTGACAATTTTTTTTTTGTATATGTAAACTAGTCATTCCAATTCAATTGTCTACTCAGAAAAGTTCACTCGGGTATATGTGATGAAATTCCAGGATAAATAAAATATGTAATTCTGTAGCATTGTTCATATAGTCTTTTTATGTATTTTATTATTTCATGTTCAATTTGGTAGTCATGATTGTTGATCATATTATAATACAGAATAAGGTCAGATATCGATACAACTTTTGCTGTGGACATGGACATAGACGAGAACCTGGTAGCTTTGGAAGATCACAAGTTAGCAGACCCGACAGACACTGCTTCTCCGTGTAAAGAGGAATTCGATACAGCTGGCAACACTTCGACCCAGGAGGACTCCGATGATGAATCACATGAATATCGATTTTTCCCCTTGTATGTATATACCACTAAAATATATATATATATATATATATATATATATATAACCAGACTGCAAAATCCTATGGGCCGTATTCACAAAGTCTAATTGACCCTAATCAGTGAATAAACTGTGACCAAAAGTGAAATCGGTATTCACGAAGTGTGACTGATTTTAATCTCTGATTAAATCGCTCTAAATCAAGTATTAGCTTGTCAGTAGCTTTATTAGCTTATCTAGCCAGTACTAGTGCTTAATCACTGACTAACTTAATCAGCCTTAGTGGACCCTCTTAGTGAATGGCACTATGTGTCTAATAGGGTGGATGGGTCTAAAGTTAGGACTGTTGTTTGACTCGATCAAATAATATGATGAAGAATTTAATACATGTGTAAGTTTCTCGAACAGCTTGAATGGAAACTTTAGCCAAGTTAATATCAACATTTAATACTAATACAGATATGGGAAACATTTAGTCTAATATACTATTTTATACAATGCTTTTTAATTTGTTACAGCATATATGCTAAAGAAAAGTTCCATGTATGTACAGTTAGTGCTATATAGAGTCTCATATAATTATGTTTGTGTTTTATACACAGACATAAATTATGTTTTAAATGGTAATTTGTCCTCATACGTTTTTGTTTAAGAATTACATGGTAAGAACTTCTAGAAATAATATTTAGCGATGCACGCGTGAATTATTGTATTCTACTAGTAATTCAGTCATTCATCTACATTCCAGTACTATCCAGCAACCAGACCCACTGGCCAAAAAGCTGCAGGATCTCATCGATCAGGGAAAGATTCCAGAGGACTGTATTATGTACAAATTTCTGGACAACACAACATCATATGCTCTCTTGGATCCAAAAACTAAATCCGACTTCAAATGGGATACTGATGTGCTAGAGTTCTTTGAAACGATCAAGTACTTGGGTGGTGAAAGAACTGCAAATTTCATTTGCGGGCCTGGATTTCATGGAACAGGGAGAGGTGGTACAAAGGAGTTCAAAACATATGCTGACTTTAATTTGGGGGGTCCATCTGAGTACGCAACAAGAAAGTGTCATGCTGGATACACAACTAAAAGTGGTGTAATCAAACAAATCCTGCAGTCGTTTTATTCCTTAACGTCTCATCCAGCTGCTCAAGTCTCGCCAATCATCTCGTCTCCTGTTGTGAATGTAATACCTGTCTCACTTGCTAGTGATGGTACCGCATTAAAAGCAGGTTTAGAGTTCGACACAGTTTCAAAAGAAATCGTTGGAGCTACTTTCAACATTGACAAAAGATATGTGGTCGAGCATCCTGACTCGGAGACTGAAGAAATGAAAAAACACATAAAGGAAACCTTGATAACAGAAGTCAATGTAACATACATGACATCTCTAGATTCTGGAGCCAGTATACCTGTAGCAGTTCATTACATGAACAAGTCAACAACCGGAGACCAAATGATTCGTCTGTACACAAACATTGTTGAAATGGTCCAAACGTGTTCGAAATGTCTAACAAACACAGAGTCGTTCGACCATGTTATTGAACATAGCAACTGCAGCAGCTACTGCAATGTGTGCTTAGACACACAAACTGTTTGCCCCAAATGCCGAGAGGTTGGCCAGGTGAGCTACCATCCATCTCTACGAGCATGTGACGTGTGCGTGGAATCAAAAACCAAATGTAGCAAACTAGCTGTTCTGCTGTTGACAAGTGACTGTGAGGAAAAGAACAAGGCAGCACTAACCTATTTTCAGGGTGAAAGAAATACAAACTACAACCTGTCCATGCTCTCTTCCATCCCAGATGCAGTACATGTCGGCAAAAGCTTGAAGTGTAGTTGGGCAAACTGGTTTGTATTGTTTAAAGGAGAGCGAAGTAATCTGGTTTTGCTCCGAACACTTCGTGACCATGCCGAGCCAGAAGTTCGTTCGGTACTTCGCAAGAATCTGACCCTTGAGTGTGTGCGCAACAAAGACCGGATGGCAGTGGAGCCAATAGTGAAACTTACACGACCAGTCATTCTACAGACCCTGGCATCAATTGATAAAGTTGTCCATACTATACTGCCTGAAACCTACAGATTTTGGAAAACGAATGTACCTGGTACCTACCAACACCCAGTCGCTGTGTGTTGTGGCCCTGCTGGCAATCTCCTCGTCATCAACTTCCATCAAACACATGGGCAATTGCTGCAACTCCGGCTTCACAATCCAGTTGATGTGACTGTCCTTAGAAAAGATCTGTCCAAGCCCATTGACGTCTGCTATGCCTCAGGACTGGCGTTTGTGGCAGAGCAAGGACACCGATCAATGAGGTATGTGGACATACAGTGTGCCAGAATGAAAGTTTCATCACTGAAGACAAGGGCACAGCTAGAAGAACAACTCAGAAGCTTGGATATGCCAATCAATGGAAACGTTGGTGTCCTGAGAGAACGTCTCAAAGAAGTTGTGAAAACAACAAAGACCAGTGGAAACCGTGGGATATTGGAGCTGTCACCGGAAGGAATCGTCCCAGCAGCACTTGCCAGCATAGACGATGATACACTGCTCTGTGCTGATGACAAGAAGAAGCAGATCAATTTTATTCAACTTAGTATCACCTGTGTTAGCGTCGGAGGCCAAGTCATGAAGTACTATGACTATCCACGTGGTGTGTTGACTGGTTTGTCATTGGACTCCCGAAATGACATTGTGTACTTGGCAAGTAATCTTGGCCTCCACCAAATTGATGCTGAAGAAGATCGACTCCTGCTGGCCAACTTGTCTCCTGGATGCACAGAGATTTCATCTTTATCTGTGATGGCTGACAAGTTGGTATTCACTGACAGAGGTGCTCGACAAGTGAAGATTAGGTCAAATAAGCAGGTGACGGTCATTGCTGGATCCGGGGAAGAGCACATGCGGGACGGAACTGGACGAAACTGTGGATTTGTTCAAATATACGGAGTCTGTGTGGAGGCCAATACTATATATGTGACAGATGGTGCCTGTGGTAAGGTCAAACTTATATCAGGACTTGGCGGAACGATTCCATTTTTGCAGTCTTTGGGGTCGCTGTACGACACATTTAAGATCCATGTCAAAGGTTGTACAGCGACAGACTGCAGGCTCGATGAAGCAGTCGCAAATGTGGAACAGATCAAAGTGAAGCAACACGGCATCATAAGAACAGCCAAGGAGAGCCAGGGCATCACCCAACAGACCAATGGACCACAGGGTACAATCTCTGCAAAGACTGCTCTCTCCCTAGAGCTATTAGAACATGGGATGAAGAATATGCAGCAATTGGTATTGGAGGTGAACCCTAACTTCATTGAGAACATCGACCTCACTACCTGTCTTACAACAGTTGTGGAAAATCTTCATGCTGTGTCCCACTTCAAGCACGAGACATTTTCAGTCTTGCAATATGCAAGGGATTTTGCCACCATCCTCAAAGAGTCACTGAAGAGAACAACCAAATGGGCTGCCAAGTATTACACACACCCCAAGTCGTACTACCCAGTGCCTCAGTTGAACATGGCTTTTCAGGAAATTAAGTATATGTCACCATTACCTGCAGCCGCGAAGATCACTGTCCAGGAAGAAAAAGACATGAAGGAATGGGCAGATCTTTATCGACCAATCCGCCAAAGGGCAGTGCGAGATGACCACACCAAAGACAAAGCCGGAGTACTGCCCATAGCTGTATACGCCGCCAAGAAGCAAACAGTGTCCAAGATATTTCTGTCGGATACTAGACCGGCTATTGAGGTCGCCAATCCAGGCACGGCTGACCAGACCACAGATGATGACGGCGGCATTGCTGAAGTCGTCAATCCAGGCACGGCTGACCAGACCACAGATGATGACGGTGGCACTGCTGAGGTCGGCAATCCAGGCACGGCTGACCAGACCACAGATGATGACGGTGGCACTGCTGAAGTCGTCAATCCAGGCACGGCTGACCAGACCACAGATGATGACGTTGGCACTGCTGAAGTCGTCAATCCAGGCACGGCTGACCAGACCACAGATGATGGCGGAGGCACTGCTGAAGTCGTCAATCCAGACACGGCTGACCAGACCACAGATGATGACGGTGGCACTGCTGTAACGCCTACAAGACCTATAGTTACTGATGATGAATATGAGACCTCATCAGATGTGTCAGACTATGAGGAGGAAATCATGATGTGTGAGTTCAGAAGTAGGGCTCAACTTACCAGATCTGGTAGAGCTGTGAAAGCTGCAATTAGATTAGATTTATAGAAAGTGTGGATACATGTATAAGGACAGCGAGGGATCTGCATGGATACAGCATCTCCATGACCTCAGTGTGTAAACTCCCTAGACAGTGTAAACTCCATGGACAGTGTAAACTCCCTGGACAGTGTAAACTACATGGACAGTGTAAACTACATGGACAGTGTAAATTAACTCTGGATAGCCTGTAAACTCCTATGCGAAGATTAAACTCCATGGAATAGTGTAAACTTCCAGATGAACAGTGTGAACTCCATGGACAGCTTTGTAAACTCCGATGGACTAGTGTTAAAATCCCTGGAACAGTGAAAACGCCATGGACAGTGTAAACTTCCCTGGACAGTTGTAAACTCCGATGGACAGTGTCAAACTCATGGACAGCGTAACCCATGGATCAGTGTAACTACTACGAACTCATGGACAGATGTAAACTCCATGCACAGTGTAAACTCCATGGACAGTCGATAAACTCCTGCGTCAGTGTAAACTCCTGGGACAGGTGCTAAACTCCCTGGACAGCTGTAAACTGCTTGGGACAGTGTAAAACTCCCTAGACAATTGCTGCCTGTTGCCAGAGTCAACTTTTGTTGTCGTGAGTCAAAATGCATGTTTATATTTTCATGCCATGTAGAGTGATTCATCTACCTATTGGGGTAGCGTCTAATAGGATTAAGTTCTCACATTTAGGTTGAATGTATAGTGTCATACTTGTTGCATGTAGCATAAATTAGTCTCTCATAGATTGAATAGGGTTATGTATTCAAGTATATTAATTATGAACAAATATTGAAATTTGATAATTTTCTTGTATGAAAAGCGTCCTATTTAAATCTGTTGCAACTGTATACTAAATTTTAGTGAGAAATGAAATTATGTACTTGAGAAATGCATGAAATGGCCCAAAATTTATACTGAGTAAATGAGGAAAAGGCCTAAAATTACTGTTACTGGAAGAATTGGGGTACCCCACAGGACCCTCTTCAATGCCGCACTTCGCTTCCTTAATGGCTTACAGTCCTGTATTTTCTCTAAGAAGAAGAATTTTTAGTAACTATCTACATCATTAGATGTGTTATCAATGTTACAATGTTCTGGTTTGCATGGTCAAAGCATTTCTTATTTCGATGGCCAACGGCCTGCGATCTGTATATATTGGACTACATCGTGGCTTACGTGGCGATAGCTGAAGTTCACTTGGTTGCCGGGGTTTCGGGTCTGTACTGACATGATTATATAAACTTCTCTTCACTTAGTTTAATCACTTAAAATGAATAATTGCAACGACTTATGTGTATTGTTGCTGACCTAACAAAAGACTATTCCCTGAAATAAGTTTTTCTTATTGACTTTGCTCTTTGGTGCCAGTGGCACTGGTCGCGATAGTATATCATGTAAAAATATTTCGCATATTGCTTAAATTGTTTTTTCGGATGTTTAGGATCCAAAATATTTTTAATTACGATCCTCTCTTGTTATAAGTATCAATATAGCCGCTTATTTAGACAAATATAGCGATATTCACTTAATTAACTTTTGAAATTCAGAAAAGGACCATGCAATGCCCCACAAAAGACTCGTTAGATGGGCAGTTGGAGTTAACTTGTAGTCAAACCGCCGCATGCAGTGATCTGTACACAAATCACTATGCCAAAACACGGTAATTTCTTTTAGTAAAGGTAGATCAGTATAACAAGCTTAAATACCTATATACCTTGCTAAATATTAATAGCTGTGCATTTTTGCCTTTCTAAACGGGTAAGTGATTTTTCTCTATGTCCTAAGCTACTTGTATAGGCCTACAGGCATACTGGCTTACTGCCTTAGAGTTTAGACAATAAATTAGCTGCTGCTGCTATCCGCCACAGCAGCAGCACCACCACCACCACACTACTCACTACCAAGTACTAGTACGTACTACTACTAGTAGTACTACTACTACTAGTACTAGTACTACTACTACTACTACTAGTACTAGTACTACTACTAGTCGACTGGAGGGGTAGGTTGGTCTATGTCCGGTCGGTACTGCCGGAACGTACCCTGGTATACGGGTGCCGATATACCGGAACGTACCCTGGTATATAATTGCCGGGACCGTACCTATCCTACTCCAGCTAACGAGTCTAGGGACTCGCCTACGCATACTCCCTACCCTACCACCGAACCCTAAACCTAAATCCTAAACCCTAACCCTAATCCTAACCCTAACCCATATCAAATGTGACCAGGGTACGTTCCGGTTATATGCGGACCGCTACCAGGGTACGTTCCGCAGTTACCCTGCGGACATTAGACCCTAGGAGCCACTACTAGTACTCAGGCCGTCAGATTTATGGCCGTTTGCCCGTTTTCCAGAAAACGGTCACAGTCTGGCGTATCTTCAGAATTGACTTTTCTCGAAAATTCACTAGAGGTGCCGACCAATATAGCCTCATTTTTTTTACATTCACCCCTCAGGTGTGAGCTAGAACTATGGCAAACTGGTCACCCAAACCCTCTTGGGGATCTGCTCCACTTTCCGGTACTTCCTTATAACTATTGTGCACTTCTGTCACTACTACTTCTAGATGTGGAATTTTGAGATCGATCTTAGTCCCTCTATTAGACTATCAAGTACTCAGTCATTCAGTATCGACTTAGTCCCCAAGTTTGTCATTCTGAAGGCCGGCCATCTGTCTTAACACTACCATGGGAAGATCGGTCACAGCCGAACGCATTGCTTTATAATTTTGTTCGCGTTTAGCCCCGTGCGCTGCTATTTAACAATTAAACTTTATTTGCACTTTTTATAGTGATTCTTACAGCTTAATCTGTACTTCCACGCCTCGATGTATTATTAATGTTGCGGCTGTATGCACGAGCAATACCCAGACTCTGTAGTCGTTACATCTCAGGTTTCTGGCGCAGAATGCCCGTGTAAGTTGTTTTGCATAAAATTGCAAAATCACTGGCGCTGAAAATCTGCGCGAATTAAAACTCAAAACGCGCTATTTCCCATAGAATTATTCTCATAATAAGTAGCGTAAGTTCGAGTGAATTTTTGCGTACAAAAGAGACATTTGTAAGAAACAACCAGATGGCGTTTCTTACAATCGTGTCAAATAATATAGCTCCTGGCAGCTGTGTTAAGTACCTAGCGTTAGTCTCTACGTTGTGTTCTGGGCCGCTAGTTGCCCCTCATAGGTGTGTTCCATCATGTCCGCATACGTGGTGTGCGTGTTAGGTTTGCACGAGGGACGCTGCAACTACTATCTTGCCGGAGACGTACCCTGGGTACGGGGTCTAACACCGGAGTTTTTTTACCGCTTGGCGAACGTGACCTGAGCTGTTTTTCCAAAGGTCACCTATTTGATATGGTTCATGGGTTAGGAGATTAGTGGTTTAGGTGTTGTTGTCTGGATGTCAGGGGTATACACTGTAAATGTTTTTATTGTACGAAATTCGTAGTTTGTTTTTTTCAAGCTACCAGGCATTATCGTATGAAGGTGGAGGTGTGTCAGGCTCCTCCGCCGTTGTTTTTTGTTGTATGTAACAGCTCGGAGGCCTGGTCGTTTAGTTTAGTACTAGTACTGACTATTACTACTACGAGCTACTTTCGAGTGCTTGTAACATGTCAAGTCACTGGACTCCGACGCGAGAGGCGATTCAAATCGCAGTTTCTTTGTTGACTCGACTGACTCGAGTCGGGGGAACCCCGAAATACTTGACTTGACTCGAAGTCACACTGAAAATAAACTTGAACTTGACTCTGACTCGAGTCAATATACGCAGCTATTGTGTTCAATATCAGCCGAAAGAACAGACTCGAGTCGCCGTTTTGAGACTCTTAAGCTTTCTAAGTATATAAGCTTAGTGCATGCAAGCCACATAGATTAATTACGATCAAGATGTCCCATAATAGAAAGTTAGGTCTAAAAAATTTGATTTGGGATCAAATACGTATTTACAGATTAAAGCGATTATATTTAGCGTTCGGAGTTATGGGTTGGGAGTTATGTTTATGGCGGATCCCGTAGACTCTGTTAGTGGAGTATGGATAGGTACGGTCCAGGCATATAATAATCAGTACCAGGGTACTTTCCGGGTATATCGTGACCGTAACCAGGTAACGCATTCCATGGCAGCTACCCCGGCTTGTTGACTGTGCTTAATATTTATTTCACTTAAGGTTTAAGTCTGTTTTAGGCTTTCATCTGGAGACAAGTTTTAGAGTCTCAGATTTGCACGCTTTTCTGTGAGGAACATATACGGCTAGTAGTACTTGGAAGTTCGTTACGTGACCGTTCATGGGGTCCGGTGTTCGTAGTAGTCCAGGCTACTAGTTTACTCAGTGAATGTAACACAAGTTTTTAGGGTGACTACAAAAGTTCTTTTAATACTAGCCTGTTCAGTGGAGTACGGTACTTGAGTACTACGGTGAGTAGTGTTAGTGGTCGGTTTCACCGAGTATGTTCGAGACGTGGAGGGGGTGGTAGGGTGCTGCTTGCTTAGGGGTGGGCTCAGGGGGGGGTTTTTAATTTCGGAAACGAGTTGCTGACTCGTGTTCGAAGCTTTTGCGGTGCGTCAAGGCGGTCAAAGCGTCAAGGGATAGCAGCAGCAGGCCTAATGGTTATTTTGTCTTAATTACTAAGGCGAGGGTAAACCAGTAAGCACTTTTCTCCTTTTAGAGGCCTACTTACAGTTAAAGCTGCGTAGGACAATTTAGAGAAAATCACTATTCCGTATATTGATAAAGGCAAAGATGCAACAAGACAGTCGCTGTAATACTTTAGCACAAGAAGGGTATTTCAGGGGCACAAATGCGTATTTCATTACTATAGTATCGGTATACTATCTTACCCTTTTCAATAAAAAGAAATTACGCTGTTATTCTGGTGGCATGAGTTATTTGGGTGATTAGTTTGGCTGTTACGTAATTAGAGGGGCAATCACTGCATGCGCGGGTTTGACTTACATTTAAATTGTTAAGGGGAAAAGTCCATAACTGCCATGTTCGTGCAACCGAGTCTTATTTGGATTCATTGCATGGGTATTTGCTGGAATTCAAAGTTTCATAATTAAGCTCAGTAATATCGCCGGTCATATATTTTGCTTAATGGGATAGAACGGGCCAGGATTTCTTGAGGGATATATATCATACTTTCGATATAACACAGGGAGACGAAGCATCCGTTATATTAAAATTTTTGATCCTAAAGCATCCGGAGATAAAACAATTTTAACAATATAGAGCGAGGGAAATATTACTTTTTACTTTTTGTTAGTTATCTATTCGTCCCACACCACCGCGAGTGTGCGGACTGGCACCAAAGACAAGTCAATTACACGAAAACTATTTCAGGCGGCAATAGTCCTTTGTATAGCGCTCTCTTTTTTTACTCATTACAAAGCTCCCATAGTCGTTGCATTTATTCTATTTTAATTTTTATTTGATAATTAACTAAGTGAAGAGAAAGTTGTAACCTATGATTATGGATAAGATTAACTACAGATAACTTACTCACCAGACTAACTTCCTAGCTAATCGCCAATTGCGCTAAGGCACAAGGAGAGTGTAGTTCCAGACGATTTATATTACCAGTATCGCCGGAGTGACCGATTCTTAGGCCATCAATTCGCAATAAGAAATGCATATGATCTACACTCATAATACCAGTTTAGAACTCTTGTAACGATTCTTCGTTACGATAGTATTTTTACATCTAAATATTGTAGATCTAGTTACTAAATTTCTTTGCGAACCTTCTTTATAGGAGAAAAGTTCTTACCAGGCCTGTTAAAGCTTCAATTTTACAGGTGAAGGGAAGCTGGCGCATTTGAAAGAG
>NW_014577998.1:11676-13536 GCF_000485595.1 Priapulus caudatus | reverse complement strand
TAAGGCCTTATGTTTTGGTTTTTCAGAGCAGGTACTCGTCGAGTTCATTTATAATATGGGCAGGTCTTCGGCTGCTCCAGTCTTGTTGTTGTGGTCTTTCGTGACCTTGTATTTGTGCAGTAGATTGTTGTATTTGGTTTTTATATGCTGCCACGTGAACGAATACCCCATCTGCAACATCTCCTTGCATATCTCCTCCCACAATTTTTTTTTCATTGTTTTTTTGTCCGCAAATTTCGCAGCCCTCTGCTTGTAGAGGTCGATGATTAGGACAACAGCTGCTCTGGACATGATGGCTCCTTCAGGTTCAATCATCACATCTGTAGTGGTCCCGGCTGCAAATTAAACAAATTAAATTTTAATACCCATGGTAAAATACAGCAAGGGTGTCCACGTACGTAACACTCCAGTGAATATCCTGCCAGATATCAAAACCAAACATAGGAAGTACAGTAAATCGCATAGAAAGTACATAGCAAGTACTGTGTTTCAATGTGTACACGTGTAATACTGTATGTGCGCGCGTGTATGTGCGCATGACGTGTGTGCTCGTGTGCGTGTATGCGCGTGCGTTTGCATGTGCCTATATGTAAGTGTGTATGTGTAAGTGTGTATGTGTGCGTGTGTGCGGAGGAATATATTAAAAATATTATATATAATTGTCGATGGATGACAAGAAGATCGATGGCTGCATGCACATTACGACTCCTCACAAGTATTACGTACCAGCTGCTTATTCGCCATCATTGACATTGTCATTTGACATGCGTACCTCCCTAAGAACTGCTTGAAAAGCTGCATCATCTGCAATTGAATGGAAAATACATGCATAAGACCAATTTTAAAATTAATATTTGCTGCTTAACTTTATTAGGGTTAGCTTAAATACCGTTATACACGTTGGCAGTGATCTACATCACACCATCCTTGTGAACCAGAGCTGCAATAAATTAAAATGTCTATAGCCACCGCGACAGCAGCTGATTAACCTCAATTACTTTTGGCTACATATTACAGAGCAGAGATCCATTATTTAGACAATAGCATACGAATTGCGATAAATCATCAGGATGAAGTTGTAGTACCTACCTCCGCTAATGATCCTATCATAGAGCTCCCGGTCCACTTCGATGTTATAGTCCTTTCCATCAAGGGTGGCTGACAGGACTTCGCTTGAGAAAGTGAAGAAAATAATTAAGAAACTGACTACTGCTACGGCAGTCCCATGTTCTAGCACATTTAGGCACTGTAGCATGCACCAGAAAATTCTTCTGCACGGAAGAAAAGTTAACCTGCTACTTTTATTACTATATAAATATTACTATTAGCTTTACTTTTTATTTTTTACTTTTATAAGTTTTACTAATACTAGGGTTAGGATTAGGGTGAGGATTAGGGTTATAAGATACAAACGGGTGTCGTAACTCTAGACAATGGTTACGGCTGTTAGCACTAGCAGTACCAAAGAGCCTATAGGCTATATTACTACTACTAGTATTAGTAATATAGGCTCTGGCAGTACTCAGTAGCTCCAAGAAACGGTCTATAGGCTATAGCTAATTACGAGGCTATATCTAATTACCAGCGCCGGATTAACAGTTGCCTGGGCCGGGGGCATATCATATATTTGGGCCGCCCATCCCACCCTTCCCATATATACTTTCAACATTTTATTATTTTAATATGACTTTTTTAATACAAAGCACAATTTGTTTACAGAAGCATTTTTACAGAGATACTTTTCGAGATTTAAGTGTAGCAAAGCACGAGATGAGTTCATCCATATCTAACAAGTCCATCATACCATGTTCAATGCTCAGGAGTGACAGATTCGACATTCGATGTTGTCCCATGCTGGCG